>NC_045430.1:247247316-247547316 GCF_902635505.1 Sarcophilus harrisii
AAGCCATTAGTGCTGCTAATTAGAGCAGCTAGAGGCTTTGCAATAATTAATAAAGGCAATATAAGTGTTATGGTGGTGTTTTTTGCTTTTTCTTTTGGATAGCTTGGTCAATAATTACTGAATCAATACTGTATTGCCCCTTACAACCTGCATACTAGATAATGAAATTAGTGAATGGTGGGGGTTTTGTAGTGAATAATAAGCTAGGTTCAGTATCTGGAAACCTTGGATTCAGGTCTTGCCCTCCTAGTTACATAATTATGGACAGGTCATTTAACCTTTCAGTGTCACTACGCCTATTTTTAAGAAATTCAGGTCATAGGATCTTACCTAATTTATTTCTGAGAACAGAAGTTAGAGAACAAGTGCTGATATGGATTGGAAAAATGTTTCTCTTAATTTACAAAATATGCTAAATTATGCAATGAAATTACTTCAGTGTTTTTCTGGTTTCATCTTGGTATTCTACATACAACCTTTTGACTGAGACACTAAATTTACCATAACAAACACTCAGTATGGTTTACTTTCCTCCATAAATCTCTATTAAAAACATTATTTAAAAAAACTAGAATTAGAAAGGAACTAGAGTCTTTCTTTACCGGATACAAGTTTTCAGGAGAGACTTATCTTAGCAGCAATGTACTACAAAATAAAGGATCAAATCTATTCTATGAATCACAGTCTAGATATAGTATATTACTTCCCTAGGAAGGGAAACAAAACCAACATTCTATAAGGAAAATACTTAATCTGATTTTTGTGTATAAAGAAATAGAAAAAAAGTTTTTGTTGTTCAGTTGTGCCTGATTTTTTGTGACCCCTTTTAGAGGTTTTCTTGGTAAAGATACTGGAGTGATTTGCCATATTCTTCTCCAAATTATTAAATTTCTTTTTATTGTGAAATTTTTCTGTTAGAAGTAAGAATATTATCATCCATCAATCAACAAGCATTTTATTTATTTTTGTTCAGTTGCATCTGACTGTTGGTAACTGATTTGTGGTTTTCTTATTAAAAATACTTGAGTAGTTTGCCATTTCCTTCTTTAGTTCATTTTATAGATGAGAATTGAAGTAAACAGGGTTAAGTGACTTGGACAGGATCACACAACTAGTAAGTGTCTGAGGTCAGATTTGAACTCTAATCTTCCTGACTCCAGACCTGGCACTGTAGCCACTGCACCTAGTAGCTGTCCGAACATTTTATTAAACCACTATGTTCTAGGAACTGTGCTAAGCAATGAGTATACAAAGAAAGTCAAAAACAATTCCTGTCCTCAAGAAACTCACATTCTTTTTATGTTAAAATCTTTTTTTTTTCAATCAAAGAAAATCCATCCTCTCTCCCTTTCCCCACTGAATAAATAATTAAAGTATTTATGAGTACTTATTACATGCAAGGCACTATGGCTAAGTGCTTGGGACAGAAATAGAATAGAAGAGAGTCTCTGCTTTTAAGAAACCCATTCTAATAGGGATCACACAAGTAGAAGGTTTCAGCTGTACTTCAGATAGAAAGGTTACATAGATCTTAGGGCCCAGTGGTGAAGTCAAGAGAAATGTTTGTTTTTAAGTGTCACTTCCTCCAATAAAATCATGTCAATTTCTGACCTTGAACCATTCTAGGGGTTTTGTTTTGAATTTTCTGATCAGGACTCTGGGGCTTTTTCTAAGTCTGTATGTAGGGGTTTTGTTGGGGGGGCTTGGCTAGACTTCCTCCATCATGATTCCCAAGAGTGCATGGTCTAATTGAGAAGAAAACATTAAGAACTAGATTACTTACAAGCCAATTACTTACATGACAGAGGGAAGTTCATTTCAGAGGAAAGAGCCCTAGCAGCTAAGGGATGGGGAACAGTGAAAGGACTCTTAAGTTAGATGGGAAATGAGATGAAACTTGGAAGAAACCAAGAGAAGCTAAGAGACAGAGATTAAGAATCAGAGAATTCTTGACATGAGGCAATAACCAGTACAAAGACACTCTGATACAAGAGGAAGGGTGTAGCTGATGAAGGGCAATGCAGATCAGTGTAGATGAAGGAAAGGAAAGTGTCAGAAGGTTAGGGAGATAGTAACAGTACATTTTTCACTTGATCCTGGAGGGAATTGGGAATTATTGCAGTTTATTGAATGGATCAGATGTAGGCTTTAGGAAAATCACTTTTATCAGTGCTGTGGAAGTTAGATTGGAAAGGGGAGAGAATCATATAGAGATGAGGACCTCTGAACAGATGGACCCATCATTTGATGCTTTTTTGTTTTCCACCTTTGCCCTGGAGACATTTCTCTGCTGCCATGACAATAAGAGATGATGACAGTCCCTTAAACCCACTCCATGGAGTTCTCAGGTAACCCAGTCAGGGGATGCATGGATACTGGGTTGCTCTCGACAACTAGATAATGAATCTCTTTTCTAAAATTCTTTTCTTTCAGATGGCAACAGCATGTGATCCTTGTCATGCTGGGAATCAAGGAAGGCTTCATGGAGGAGTTGGAAAGAGGGTGGAAGTTAAATATAACACCCATCTCCTATTATTTCATTCAAAACCAACTCACAGATGTTTGTCTTTTGATTTGATCCAAAGCCAGAAGATGAAAGTGAATTTGCAGAGTGGTGTCACAAAAAGAGAGCTAGATTTGTAGTCTAGGTTGCCGTTTGATTGTTTTTCAGTCACATCTGACTCTCTGTGATCCTATTTGGGGGTTCTTTGGAAGAAAGATTGGAGTGGTTTGCCATTTCCTTCTCCAGCTCATTTTACAAGAAACTGAGGCAAATAGAGTCAAGTGACTTGCCTAGGACTACACAGCTACTAAGTGTCTAAGGGTGGAGTTGAATTCAGGAACTTGGGTTCAATACATAGCTCTTCTTACTAGCAGTATGATTCCAAATGAATCATTCAATTTCTCTGGGTTTCATTTCCCTCTTGGGCATGAGAGACTTGTACTGGATGACCTCTAGGGGTTCTTCTAGTTTTAAATCTATACTCCTATGATGCCAGAAACTGAGAATAAGGTAATTCTAGAAGATTAAGAAAAGTGGAGAGGTCAGCTAGAATGGAAAGAAAAATAAAAATCTAGTAACTAAAAAAAATCAGGAGGAGGGGTGCTTTAGGGAGTCCCACTAACAATAATCTAACTGACAATCCACCATGATTTCAGCAAGCACCTAAAAGAAGCTAAAAACTATATTAGAATCATTCTCTCTTTTCTCTTTTCTGCATTATTTGGCCCAAGTCCATGGTCCTTCCTGCTACATCCTCCCACTTTCTCTTCCCAAGGACAAATTAGCTAGGATAAAAAAATACTTAATGGGGGTGGTGTCTATACATAGCATATATGGAAACTCTATGCTAATCTCCCACATAGCATAGCTAGTGTCTGAGGCCACATTTGAATTCAGGTCCTCCTGACTCCGGACCCGTGCCTTATCCACCGTACCACTGGGCTGTGCCTAAATGACAACTAATGGACACAAGTCATGGAGCATTACGAGAAAGAATCAGGATTTTAAAATAGCTTAATGAAATAGAAAATCATATAGAAAATGTATGTAAACTGCAGACAGAGGAAAAGGACAAAGAGAGGTAGGTAAATATTCATTGATCTCAAGGAACAGTGTAAAAGGCTGAAACTCTTGAGTTGATGCACTGAAGTCAGACAATCAAGCACTTAAAGCTAATTAACAATTGGACAATACTTTATAAGCATATGCTTGGAAAATGGCCTTTCCCACTATTTTGTGCTGACTCGATAATTGGTGTATACAGAGAATTGTAAGAGGGACTAGGGAGTGGAATAAGACTAGCCAGGGTAACTTTTTGGGCAGGAGATGGAGAGGAGAGGCCATAGAGATTCTGTGTCCATCCAATTCACTTCTACCCCTAAAGACCAAGAATAAAGACCAAGGACTTTTGCTAATCCTGACTCTGGCTGATTCTAAGGTATCCAGGGTGCTAACTCAGTCTTCACATTTGGTGCCCAACATATGGAATAAGGACCCTAATTTCACTGAAGAAGTCCCCGGTGACCAGGAAATAGGGTGAGTATTTTAATAGACAAACAGGGATCTTACTTTGTTAAGGGCTAAACTAGTAACCTTTTCTAGCTGAAATGGGGCAGATATTGGGAGAAGATTCTCCCCCAACCCAGCCCCATCCCCATGCCCACCCCACCCCAAGGGGCCACTATAAAAAGTATACTTAAGTTGATCAAGGGACAAGGCTTAATTATAACTTGGTTGCAGATTGCTAGACTCTTGGGTTCATTAGAATGCATGTCCTCTTGGTTCTTAAAGGAAGAAGATATAGGGATAGATAATTGGAAATTAGTAGGAAATCAACTATGTGAATACTATAATGATAAAGGTCCTGGTTCAATTTCCAAGGAACCATTCTATATATACAACATAATACAATTAGCCTTAAAGAATCCCGCAAGTTATAGAAAAAAGAAAAGTTTTAAGAACAGCCAGATGAGGAAGTGTGAGGAAAAAGAAGAAGATTAATGGCTATATCACCGGAGGGCATGGGGAGTTAAGAGAGGATGAAGGGCATGGTGAAGGGCGTGGTGATTCTGGCTCTCACAAGACAGCTCCAACCCCGTCTAAACCTGAACAGGTTATTGATATGTCCCCATCAACTCCACCTTCCGGGATGGAGGGAGGAGGAATAGTGGGAGAGGCAGTGATCCCACCAGTACCCCCCCCCCAAGCAATCACCCCCTCCTATGACTAGACTGCAAAAGGCAGTATTTAACGCCACAGAAGAAGGGCAAGATTTAGCCGATTTGAAAATAGGAATGTATTCTGTGATTCAACAGTTTAACTCTTCAGGTCAAGAAAGTAGAAGATACATTCCTTTTGATATAGAAATCCTCAAAGACCTGAAAAAGGCTTGCACTCTTTATGGGGCTACATCAGCTTATGTTAAGATGTTATTACAGAATTTGGCTTTTGAAATCTTAACCTCTAGGGACTGAAATCTATAGCAAGGACATGCTTAGAACCTGGACAAAACTTATGGCTTTCAGAGTATAGTGAGCTCTGTAGGATACAAGCTCAACAAAATAGTCATAGTGGAGTTAATCCTCCAATCACCTGTGACCAACTAACAGGTGTAGCTTCTTATGCAGACATTTCAGTACAGATTAATTACCCCATAGCAGCATATGAGCAAATTGCTGCTGCTGCTCTCAAAACTTAGGCTTTTCTCCCCAGTAAAAATGACAAGGGAGAGGTCTTCACAAAAATTGCACAAGGGCCAAATGAATCCTTTGCTGATTTTGTGGATATCTGCAGACAGCTGTCATACAAACTAATGGTGAAAATGCAGTAACAGACAGTATGATAAGGCAACTTGCTAAAGAAAATGCTAATGAGGTTTGTAGAAGAATTAGACTAGGGCTGCGCAAGGATGCTCCTTTAGAGGAATTCATAAGACGCTGTGCCAAAGTGGGCACAAATGCCTTTTATAGCCAGACTATGATGCAGACTTCCAAGATCCGAACATGGGAAGACAGGGTCCCTTATGGCAAGGGACTTCCAGAGAGACTCATCAATGCTTTCAGTGTAGTAAAGTAGTGCATCAGAAAGCTCAATGTTGGTATAGAGACAGAGTGAGAAAACAGGGTGGGAGAACAAAACCCAATACCCTGTGTCCAAAATGCAACAGAGGCTTCCATTGAGCCTCAGATTGTAGACTGATTCAGGGAAACGGGATAAGGGGCCCAGCCCCAGGACCCCAGGCAAAAAACACTTGGGGAATGATGGCAGCCAATACTACACCCAGAGAGTGCTTAGAACTTCAGTACCCAGACATAACCAATCATCCAGGAAGCAACCTGATGGGAGAAAGGGATTACAGTTGGGGAGAATAGAGTTGTATGCAGCTGGGACAACTGAGATACCCCCTGGAGAGGTGAAATCTGTTCCTCTCCAACCCATGGATCCCTTGCCTCCAGGCACAGTAGGCTGACCATTTCACCTCCTGAGAGCACTTACAAAACATGTCCATCCATACACTGATGTGGGAAACTGGGGAATGTGTAGATAATATCCCAGTCACTAATACAGGTAGACATTGTGTGACTTATCACCCAGGAGAAGTAGCTGCTTCTTCATCAGGTTTACTGATACAGACTCCTAATAAGCAATCTGGTGATAGTCACCCAGATTCTGGCTCCAAGCCACAAAACCCAGGAATATACTAGACAGCAGCTGTGAGAGCTGACCGACCTATGCTCGCTATCTATATAAATGGCATACCATTAGAATGTTGTCTACATTGGTAGACACTGGTATAGATCATACAGTCATTAGAGTTGTCAATTGGCCCAGTCACTGGCCAAAGATTAAGGGAGACACCTACATGTCTGGTGTAGGATAATCAATACCAGCTGAAGTTAGTGCTACCCCTTTGAGATGGATATTTCAAGGTGAAACAGGAGTTTTTACTTTTTTTATAGTTGAAACAATCCCCATCAATCTGTGGGGAAGAGACATTTTACAACAATTAGAATTAAAAATGAGTACTTCGGTTTTTTTAGGTAGGGCTGTTGTTGAAGGACTGCTAACACTTTCACCTGTTCCTATCCAATGGAAAACTGATACATCAGTGTGGATAGAACAGTAGACCTTAGGTAGTGATAAACTTCAGGCCTTATTAGATATAGTACAGGAGCAACTTGGCCAAGGACACTTATAACCTTCTCTAAGTCCTTGGAATTCCCCAGTATTTGTTGTAAAAAAGAAATCTGGAAAATGGAGGATGTTGACTGATTTAAGAAAGGTAAATGAACAGATGGAAACTATGGGAACTCTTTAGACTGGACTTCCATCTCCTACTCAATTGCCTAGAGAATGACTCTTTGGGTTATAGACATTAAGGATTGTTTCTATTCTATCCCTTTAGATAAGGAAGATATGAAAAGATTTGCCTTTTCAGTGCCCAACGTTAACTTAGCTAAGCCTTATAAAAGATATGAATGGACAGTTTTGCCACAGGGAATGAAAAACAGCCCTACTATGTGTCAAATTATGTTGCTGCTCCAGTAAGAAAAGCATTTCCAAAAGTAATGTTATTACATTACAGGGATGATATTGGGACGTGCACCTGAGGAACAAATGTTAGAAGCAGGTCTACAAAAGACCATAGAAACACCAAGGAACTACAAATTGCACATAGCTCCAGAAAAAATTCAAAGACATGCTCTTTTTCAATATTTAGGATATGAAGTATACCCTAAGGAATACTTATAGTACAAAAACTTTCCTTAGGAACAGAGAAGCTAAACACCTTAAAGTGTAAATGACTTTCAAAAATTGATAGGAGATATCCAATGGATATGTCCAGTGTTAGGCTTGACTACCTATCAAACCGCAACCATTATATGACAATTAAAGGAGAGACAGTGCTTTAAACTCACCACTTCAGCTTACAAAAGAAGCTCAAGAGGCTTTGAGAGAAGTTGAACTGGCTTTATCCAATGTGGTTGAAAGAGTCACTCAAAAACCCTTGGAAATATCAGTTTTTGCTACATAAGAGTCACCCACAGCAGTCCTTCATCAAGGAGACAGTGTGATAGAGTGGGTGAACCTCCCAGCACAACTAGAACAAAGTCTTACTCCTTACCCAGTGCTTCTGGCTAGAATTTTATTAAAAGCCATTAAGGGAGCAGTACAATTATCTGGGATAAGACCTGACAAGATATACACCCTTTATACTAATACACAAATTAATGTGTGCTGTGAAACCATCCCAGAGTGGCCAATTTTATTGGCCATGGCTCCAAATTTTACACACGGGTCTCCATTAAAGATAACCAGACTATTAGATAATTGGCGATGGATTCTTGAAGAAAAGGTTTCTAAAGTTCCTCTTAAAGGACCAACTATCTTTACAGAGATATCCAAACATAATATTTGTGCTGTATACTCTCGTGACTTAATTATAAAGAGAATAGTTAGAACTCCTTTTCAGTCCACTCAGCAGAATGAATTGTATGCAATCGTTTTAGCTCTTACTTATTATCCAGGAGATATAAATATAATATCTGATTCGGCCTATTCAGTAGGTGTGGTATAAAGAATTCCCACAGCTCAAATAAAATTGGTAGCTTCCAACATATATCAGCTCTGTAAGGAACTTCAAGAGCAACTGAGAAAGCATCCAGGTAAGATTTATATCTTGAATATCCACTCTCATAATGCACGTCCAGGTCCTATTTTTGATGGTGATTCAAAGGCAGATAGCTTTCTAACCATGTTGGCCAATGCTCCTTTATTTCAGGAAACCCAAGAATCTCATTTTAAATACCATCAGGCTGCTGGAGCTTTACATTTGCAATTTGGAATAACAAGAGAGGAAACTAGGAGCATAGTAAAAGCCTGACCAGCTTGCCTTCCTTTCCACACTCCTATACTGCCTCCAGGGAAGAACCCCTGTGCTTTGAGACCCAATGAAATTTGGCAAATGGATGTGACCCATTATAAATCTTTTGGTCCTCTGTCTTTTATCCATGTTGCGGTAGACACCTTTTCAGGATTAATTTTGCAATACTAGCAACAAAAAAGACAGCCTGAGTGGTCAGTGGTCACTGAATTCCTTGTTACAAGCATTTGCAATTATGGGTGTGCCACAAGTCATAAAAACAGACAATAGACCTGAATATACTTCTAAAGATTTTGTATACTTTTGTGCACAGTATAAGATTTTACACACCACTGGCATACCCTTTAATCCTCAAGGAGAGGCAATAGTAGAGAGGAGAAACAGAGACATTAAGATGCTCCTCCAGTAGCCCTAGAGAACTTCTAAATCTAGCCCTTTATACTATTAACTTCTTGATTTTTGACAAAGATGCAGACAGGTTTTATAACCCACCGGAAGGGCAGTGTACAGTGCGAGCAGCTCTACTATCTTTAGATAATCGCCAGGTGATGTGGAGAGACCCAGAAAGTGGTGAATGAAAGGGACTAGATAGGCTAACTGCTTGGGGGAGAGGGTTTGCTTGTATCTCTACAGGTGGAGAAGGAATCAGATGGGTGTCAACGAGCCGTATTCGCCTTGACCATCTCAGAGAGACGGAGCAGACCCTTGAAACAAAGGAGAAGACCCAAGGAACATTGGATGGTTCCGTTGCTGACTCTGCCCTGCACTGAAAGACCCTGGCTGTTATGGTGTTTGACTCATGGACATCAAAAATTGTTGGACTTCAAAACTCTCAGGAATCATTGGATTCTCTGAGACATGACAAGATTGTTGTAGGACTTGAAAACCCTCAGGAATCATTGGATTCTCTGAGACGTGATAAGACTGTTGTAGGACTTGAAAATCCTCAGGAATCATTGGATTTTCTGAGAAATGATAAAACTGTTTCAGGACTTCAAAATCTGTGGGAATCATTGGATTCCCTAACACATAAAAAGACTGTTGAAGGACTTCAAAAATTTGTGGGGATCATTGGATTCCCTGACACATGAAGCAATGGACAATAGTTTGGTTTTGGACTATCTTTTGGCTGCTGAAGAAGGTGTATGTATGACAGTGGTTTACATACCCTCCTTCTAGGACCTCTGGAAATCTCTTATAATACCATATTGATTTATATTGTTTGTTATACCACTACTTGCATGTACAATTCATGTTTGTTACACCACATTGAGCCTGCATTGGCTGTGGGGAGAGTAATCACTAATAGCTTGTGCATTATTGCTATGTGCTTGTGTAATACCTCCCATGCTGATGGGTTTGTGCATACCTGTTTCTAGTAAGACCCTTCAGCCCAGAAACCTGCTCGCAATCCCCACTTCCCTTTGGTGCTTTTCATCTCCCTTCCTGAGATGTCAGGGAGAGCATGATCATGTCATTTTTAGTGCTTTTACCTCCCTTCCTGAGAAGTCAGGGGGTTGAATCACCTTTTTTCAGTGTTTTCACCTCCTTTCCTGAGAAGTCAGGGATGTCCTGTGTTCTAAAATAAAAGAAAGTGGGAGATGTAAAGGGCTGAAACTCTTGAGTTGATGCACTGAGGTTGGACAACTGAGCACTTAAGGCTAATTACCGATTGGACTATATAAGCATATGCTTGGAAAATGTCCTTTCCCACTATTCTGTGCTGGCTCAATAATTGGTGTATACAGAGAATTATAAGAGGGACTAAGGGGTAGAGTAAGACTAGTCAGGGTCACTTTTGGGGCAGGAGATGAAGAGGAGAGGTCCTGGAGATTCTGCATCCATCTAATTCACTTCTACCCCTAAAGACCAAGAATAAAGACCAATGACTTTTGCTTATCCTGACTCTGGCTGATTCTAAGATATCCAGGGTGCTAACTCAGTCTTCACAGAACAGCAACAACTTCAGGCCATTCTCCCTTCCCCTGTAAAAAGTGTGAGCTTTTTTTTATCTAATAAGCTGGTGAATATGGGATTTCATATTTGAAATCAAATAGTGGGTGGAGTACCACCCTTAGACCCAAGATCTGAGTTTGAATCCTGCTGCAAATAATAATTGTGTAACTCTTGGAGAGTCATTTAATTTTTCTGTGCCTCAGTTTCTTCATCTGTAAAATGGGGCTAATGATAGCACCTATCTGTTATGGGCCAGAACTCTGAACTTGAAACAAACAATTCTTACAAGATACTAAGTCAGTGGAATTGATAGATGCAATGGTTGTCTAATTTAATCCTACAACAAATAATGATTTCCTACTGATATAATGATTGCTTTATACTCAGTGTAGAACATATAAGCTAGGAGCCTCCACCAGGATTCATTTAGAGAGATTCATAGAGCCAGAGAAGACAAGACGGCAGAAGGCTGGAGGCTGGAGCACAAGCCCTTGGACTCAAATTCATTCATTCCCATCTCACACTGCCTTGGTGGCAGGCACTCTTCCTTCGATTCTCCACTGAAACTAAGACTTTAGAAGGCCTCCAGAAAACTTGCCAAACCCCAAGTGAAGGAGACAGGACTTTGAAGGAGACAATAAAAGATTTGGACTTTAACCCCTGGCTGCACTTGTGATGATTACTGAATTGAAACTAAAGCTGCCCTCAGAAACCCCCCAAGAAACCTGTTCCCAGAGAAGATTACATTTTAGAGGAGAATATTACATTTTGGTGCCCAATGTGAGGCTAAGAACCTTCATTTGTGACCCAGAAATTAGGGGAAGTACAAAAATAGACAAAGAAACTTTGTTAAAGGGCTAAAGTAGTACTTCAGCTAAAACGGGACAGATGTTTAGAAAACAGCCTTCTTTTCCAATTCAAGGGAAATGTGTAGAGAGCATTGTCAGAGTAATGAAAAGCCAAGGTTGAATTATAATTTGGGAGCAGATCACTGAACTTTTAGAAACTGTACAGTACACATCTCCTTGGTTCTCTATGGAAAAAGAATTGGATCTAAAGGAGTGGAAATTAGTAGGAGAGCAACTATGTCAATCCTACAATGATAATGGACCTGACTCAGTTTCCAAGACACACTTAATACATACAGTTTAATATAACTGGGTTTAGGGAATTATATGTTATAGAATAAGGAAAAAAAAAGAAAGAGCAGGAAGGGGAAAAGCCAAATAAACTAGGTGAAAAGGATGAAGAATTAGACTAGGAAGGAGTTAAGTACAATTCTAATGGGCATTCCCCACCTCATGACCCTCCCCCTTCAACTAACCCTTCATGGGTTGAGGGAGAAGGAGGAAGGGAAGGGGCAGTGACACAATCAGCACCACCTGTGAAGCAGCCTATGACAAGATTACAAAAAGCATTGGTTAAGGCAAAAAATGAAGGTCAGGCTGTATCTGATTTAATAAATGCATACCCTATAATTGAAGAGCTTGACTCTTTGGGTCAAAAAAGGAGAAGATACATTCCTTTTGATTTGGAAAAAAAATCAAGGATTTGAAAAAAGGTTGCACTCTATAGGACTACATTGTCTTATGTCAAGATGTTACTAGATAATTGCCTTATGAAATCTTAATCCCTAGTGATTGAAAATACATAGCAAGGAAATATTTAGAACCTGGACAAAACTCATTATGGCTTTCAGAGTATCATGAATTCTGTAGGATCCAAGCCCAACACAATAAGCAAACTGGAGTTAATGTACAAATCACCTTTGACCAACTAGCAGGTGAAGGCCAGTATGTAGAAAATTCAGCACAAATTAATTACCCCTAGAAGGATACGAACAAATTGCTACTGCTGCTATAAAAGCTTGGGGTTCCCTCCCCAGACAGAAAGATGGAAATGAAGCTTTCACAAAAATGGAGCAAGGTCCCAATGAACCCTTTGCGGATTTTGTGGGACGTCTGCAAACAGCTGTCACAAGAACCATTGGAGAAAATGTGGCTACAGAAATAATGATCAGACAACTGGCTAAGGAAAATGCCAATGAGGTTTGCAGAAGAATTATATGGGAATACACAAAGATGCTCTTTTAGAGGAGATCATAAGACGCTGTGCCACAGTGGGCACAAATGCCTATTATACCCAGACCATGATGAACATGGGAAGACAGGGCCTCCCTCTTGATAAGGGACTTCTAGAAAGGTTTGCTGATGCTTTCAACGTGGGAAAGTAGGACATCTCAGAACTCAAAGTAGGCAAAGAGATAGAGTGAGAGGACAGGGTAAGAGAAGATCTAAAACCCTATGTCCAAAATGGCACAAGGGCTTCCACTGGGCCTCAGAACGTAGATTGATCCAGAAAAATGAGAGGTGGGGCCCAGCTCCAAGACCTCAATCAAAAGACAGGTGGGGTATGATGGCAGCCGAGGTTACACTTTTAGAAGTTGAGGACTCCGATGTGATCAATCAGCCAAAAAGCAGTCACAGGACAGAAAGAGATTGCATGATCTATCAGCCAAAAAGCAATTAGATAGAAGAAAGGGATTACAATTGGGGAGAATACAGGCCTTTGTAACCCCACAGAAGGACAGTGTCCAGTGCAAGCAGCTTCAATCTAATTGCCACCTGATGAGGAGAGATCTGGAAACTGGTAAATAGAAGGGACTAGATAGGTTAACTGCTTGAGAGAAAGGGTTTGCTTGTATTTGTACAGATGGAGAAGGAATCAGATGAGTGCCAATGAGCTGCATTCACCTTGTCCATTGGAGAGAGACAAAAAAAGAGAAAAACCTCAAAACAAAGGAGAAGACCTAAAAAACATCTGATACTTAAGGAGCATGGCTGATAATGAGACTGTTACAGAACTTTAAAACTAGCAGGAATCACTGGATTTCCTGAGAGGAAAAATTGTTGATAAGACTGTTGCAGAACTTCAAAACCAGCAGGAATCATTGGATTCTCTGACACATGATGAAACTATTGCAGGATTTCAAAACTTTCAGGAATCATTGGATTCCCTACACACATGAAGTAATGGACAATAGATCCCTTTTGGACTATTTCTAGGACTTATGGACATGTATAATTCCTCATGTTGATTCATGTTATTTGTTACATCACCATTAAGCTGTGTTATATTGCTATGTGCTTATGTCATTATGTGTAATACCTCCCATATTGATGGATTTATGTATACCTATTTCAAGTGAAACCCTTCAGAAACCCGCTAATCTGATTTGATTTCCCATTTCCTTTGGTGTTTTCATCTCCCTTCCTGAGACATCAGGGAGGGCATGATCATCTCCTTTCATAGTTTTCATCCCTTTTTTGAGCAGTCAGAGAAGGCATGATCACATCCTTTTTTGGGGTTCTCACCTTGAGAAGTCAGGGATGTCATGACTACCTATGTTCTAAAAACAAAAGAAAGCAGGAGATGTTATGGGCCAGGACTCTGAACTTAAAACAAACGATTCTTACAAGATATTAAGTCAGTAGAATTGATAGAGACGATGGTTGCTTAATTTAGCATGGTTCAGTATGATTTATTTAATCCTTTTTTTTTAAGAACTTTGTTTTTATTTAATAGCCTTTTATTTACAGGTTATATGTATGGGTAACTTTATAGCATTAACAATTGCCAAACCTCTTGTTCCAATTTTTCACCTCTTACTCCCCCACCCCCTCCCCCAGATGGCAGGATGACCAGTAGGTGTTAAATATATTAAAATATAAATATAAGTATACATGACCAAACTGTTATTTTGCTGTACAAAAAGAATCAGACTCTGAAATATTGTACAATTAGCTTGTGAAGGAAATCAAAAATGCAGGTGGGCATAAACATAGGGATTGGGAATTCAATGTAATGGTTCTTAGTCATCTCCCAGAATTCTTTCTCTGGGCGTAGCTGGTTCAGTTCATTACTGCTCCATTGGAAATGATTTGGTTGATCTCATTGCTGAGGATGGCCGGGTCTATCAGAACTGGTCATCATATAGTATTGTTGTTGAAGTATATAATGATCTCCTGGTCCTGCTCATTTCACTCAGCATCAGTTCGTGTAAGCCTCTCCAGGCCTTTCTGAAATCATCCTGTTGGTCATTTCTTACAGAACAGTAATATTCCATAATTTTCATATACCACAATTTATTCAGCCATTCTCCAACTGATGGACATCCATTCAGTTTCCAGTTTCTAGCCACTACAAAAAGGGCTGCCACAAACATTCGTGCACATACAGGTCCCTTTCCCTTCTTTATAATCTCTTTGGGATATAATCCCAGTAGTAACACTGCTGGATCAAAGGGTATGCACAGTTTGATAACTTTTTGAGCATAGTTCCAAACTACTCTCCAAAATGGTTGGATTCGTTCACAACTCCACCAACAATGCATCAATGTCCCAGTTTTCCCGCATCCCCTCCAACAATCATCATTATTTTTTCCTGTCATCTTAGCCAATCTGACAGGTGTGTAGTGGTATCTTAGAGTTGTCTTAATTTGCATTTCTCTGATTAATAATGACTTGGAGCATCTTTTCATATGACTAGAAATAGTTTCAATTTCTTCATCTGAGAATTGTCTGTTCATATCCTTTGACCATTTTTCAATTGGAGAATGGCTTGATTTTTTATAAATTAGAGTTAATTCTCTATATATTTTGGAAATGAGGCCTTTATCAGAACCTTTGACTGTAAAAATATTTTCCCAGTTTATTGCTTCCCTTCTAATCTTGTCTGCATTAGTTTTGTTTGTACAAAAACTTTTCAGTTTGGTATAATCGAAATTTTCTATTTTGTGATCAGTAATGATCTCTAGTTCTGCTTTGGTCATAAAGACCTTCCCCTTCCACAGGTCTGAGAGGTAAACTATCCTATGTTCCTCTAATTTATTAATAATTTCATTCTTTATGCCTAGGTCATGAACCCATTTTGACCTTATCTTGGTGTACGGCGTTAAGTATGGATCAATGCCTAGTTTCTGCCATATTAGTTTCCAATTTTCCCAGCAATTTTTATCAAACAGTAAGTTCTTATCCCAAAAGCTGGGATCTTTGGGTTTGTCAAAGACTAGGTTGCTATATTTGTTGACTGTTTTATCCCTTGAACCTAATCTATTCCACTGATCAACTAATCTATTCCTTAGCCAATACCAAATAGTTTTGGTAACTGCTGCTCTATAATATAATTTTAGATCTGGTACAGCTAAGCCACCATCATTTGATTTTTTTTTCATTAATTCCCTTGAAATTCTTGACCTTTTGTTTTTCCATATGAACTTTGTTGTTATTTTTTCTAGGTCATTAAAATAGTTTTTTGGGAGTCTGATTGGTATAGCGCTAAATAAATAGATTAGTTTAGGTAATATTGTCATCTTTATTATATTTGCTCGCCCTATCCAAGAGCATTTAATATTTTTCCAATTGGTTAGATCAGACTTAATTTGTGTGAAAAGTGGTCTGTAATTTTGCTCATAAAGTTTCTGATTTTCCCTTGGCAGATAGATTCCTAAATATTTTATATTATCAGTAGTTACTTTAAATGGAATTTCTCTTTGTAACTCTGACTGTTGGATTTTGTTAGTGATATATAAGAATGCTGATGACTTATGTGGGTTTATTTTATAACCAGCAACTTTGCTAAAGTTGTGGATTATTTCTAATAACTTTTTAGCAGAATCTCTGGGGTTCTCTAAGTATACCATCATGTCATCGGCAAAGAGTGATAATTTGGCTTCCTCATTGCCTATTCTTATTCCTTTAATCTCTTTCTCAGCTCTTATTGCTATAGCTAGCGTTTCTAATACAATATTAAATAGTAACGGTGATAGTGGGCAACCTTGTTTCACTCCAGATCTTATTGGGAATGGTTGCAGTTTGTCTCCATTACATATGATGCTTACTGATGGTTTTAAATAGATGCTGCTGATTATTTTAAGGAAAAGTCCATTTATTCCTATACTCTCAAGTGTTTTTAATAGGAATGGATGTTGGATTTTATCAAATGCTTTTTCTGCATCTATTGAGATGATCATATGGTTTTTGTTAATTTGGTTATTAACATGGCCAATTATATTGATAGTTTTCCTAATATTGAACCAGCCCTGCATTCCTGGTATAAATCCTACTTGATCATAGTGTATTATCTTGGAGATGATTTTCTGTAGTCTTTTTGCTAATATCTTATTTAAGATTTTAGCATCAATATTCATTAGGGAGATTGGTCTATAATTTTCTTTCTCTGTTTTCAGCCTACCTGGTTTAGGTATCAGTACCATGTCTGTGTCATAGAAGGAATTTGGTAGGACTCCTTCATTCCCTATTTTATCAAATAATTTATATAGCATTGGGGCCAATTGTTCTTTAAATGTTTGGTAAAATTCACATGTAAATCCATCTGGTCCTGGGGATTTTTTCTTAGGGAGTTGTTTAATTGCCTGTTCTTTTTCATTTTCTGAAATGGGACTATTCAAGCAATTTACTTCCTCCTCTGTTAGTCTGGGAAGTCTATATTTTTGGAGGTAGTCATCCATTTCACTTAGGTTATCAAATTTATTGGCATAAAGTTGAGCAAAATAACTCCTTATTATTTCTCTAATTTCCTCTTCATTGGTGGAAAGTTCTCCCTTTTCATTTTTAAGACTACTAATTTCATTTTCCTCCCTCCTTTTTCTAATCAGATTTACCAAAGGCTTATCTATTTTATTGGCTTTTTCATAGAACCAACTCTTAGTTTTATTAATTAGTTCAATAGTTTTTTTACTTTCAATATTTTTAATTTCTCCTTTTCATTTTAGAATTTCAAATTTAGTATTTGATTGGGGGTGATTTATTTAATCCTACAACAAAATAATGGTTTCCTAGTGATATAATGATTGCTTTATACTCAGTGTAGAACATATAAGCTAGGAGCCTCAGCCAGGATTCATTTGGAGAGATTCACAGATTCAGAGAAGACAAGAGGACAGACGGCTGGAGGCTGGAGCACAAGCCCTTGCACTCAAATTCATTCATCCCATCTCACACTGCCTTGGTGGCAGGCACTCTTCCCTTGATTCTCCACTGAAACCAAGACTTTGGAAGGCCTCCAGAAAATTTGCCGAACCCCAAATGAAGGAGATAGGACTTTAAAGGAGACAGTAAAGGATTTGAAGTCTAACACCTGGCTGCACTTGTGATGATTACTGAATTGAAACTAAAACTGCCCTCAGAAATCCCCCAAGAAACCTGCTCCCAGAGATTACATTTTAGAGGAGAAGATTACACCTATTTTATAGAGCTGCTGTTTGGATAAAATGACTATATATGCATCTATATATGTGCACAGATGTGGATATACACATATACATAGGCATAATACATATATCTATATATATCACTTTGTAAACCTTATAAAGATTAGCATGTTATTATGTGTGAGTTAGGTGAGGCACAGTGGATAGATTTAATTTGATCCCAGATTTTTAATATTTTCCTTTCTTCTTTGTGGTTTCCTACCCCTGCCTTAGGAACCTTTTTGGTTACTTTAAACTTTCACCACATTTAATGAGAGCAATTTATGGCTTTCCTTTTGATGTTAATGAGTTTCTTAACCCATCAAGATTTGTCTTCCTTTCTTTTGGATGTGATCAATTCATTCCCAAGGAGGTAAGGTCAATTCTGAGGTTTCAGTTTGCTTAGGAAGGGGCTAGCCTTCTATTTAATTCAATTCAATTCAATTCAACTTAATGCACAAATAAGCACCCTACAAATTACAAATTACTGCTCTAATACTAAGTGAAAAGAGTGAAGCCATAAATCCATGAGGGCATCAGGAGAATAGCAGGATGGAGGGTTGATGTCTTTTTGGAACAGGGGAGCAATGCTATATGGATACTCTAAACTGCAGGGGTCCTCAAACTTTTTAAATAAGGGGCCAGTTCACTGTCCCTCAGACTGTTGGAGGGCAGGACTAGGGTAAAAACAAAACCTTTGTTTTGTGGGCCTTTAAATAAAGAAACTTCATAGCCCTGGGTGAGGGGGATAAATATCCTCAGCTGCAGCATTTGGCCCGCGGCCGTAGTTTTGAGGACTCCTATGGACGTCTAAAGAGTCACGTAGTCTTTTTTTTACTGCACACCTGGGAATGTGATAGGTATTCACATCACAAGGGCTCACCTACATCCTCTCCCAGCCCTGATCTTCACTTTCTGGATGTCAACGTTCTGCCGCAGTTACTATCTCAGTCTAAAATGTCCCTCAGTAACTTACAGCTTTCTTGTCCTAGAACATACAAGTGTTCCTGTGACTTTCCCACTTTACAATATCTTTTGCCAGGCTGGGGTCTTTCTCCCATTTCTAAATTTCCCTTGGAACCTCCATTTTGTAGAGAGGTTCAGATCAGCCAAACTTTATTCCCCTCTTGGCACTGCTTCCAACTTTCTGGACTTTGAATCTACCTTGAAGAAACTCAGTGAGAGCACACACACACACACACACACACACACACACACACACACACATACTTTTCCTTTTTTGTATTATCTTTTATGTATTATCATCTCCCATTCCAGAGTAAAACTCTCTAGGATAATGTTTTTCTTTTTGCTTATATACTTGGTGCTAAGCACAGCGCCTGGCACATAGTAAATACTAAATGCTTGCTGTCCAGCTGCTAAAACAAAACAAAACAAAACAAAAAACAAATCCAAGAATGAAAAATTATTCAAAACAAAAATGTGAAGGTAGCTTCCCTAGAAATCTCATACTTTTAAGAGCCTCATCTACAATGTCCTAAAGGTTAGATTCAATTATTCTTTGTTATTCGAGTGTGCCCAATAATTGCAAATTTCTTAGAAGAACAATGTGAACAAGAGATTTTCCATCTGCACAAAGGATAAAAAAAGAGGAAGCAAGTCTAAATGTAAAATTGTTTTCGTCTGCCAAATAACCACTGAGATCAGAAATTTTTTCCTGACATTTTTCATGCCAGAACACAAACTGTTCCTTATGGTAAGATAAATGAATCAAGGAGCTCAAAAATAAAGGCCAAAGAACATCAGCTCTCTGACTGCACCTGTGGTTAGAGGAAGCAGGCTTGCTAATAAGAAATAGAAAAAGGTTTCTCTTTGATTTATGCACAAATCTGTGGAGAGAATGCCTTGGCAAAAGAGAGAAACTCCTGCCTTTCACCCCAGACTGCTGCAAAACCCTGCCAATAGGCCTGCCTGCCACAAATCTCTCCCCACTCTAGTCCATGAAACCCATCTTCCTAAAGCACAGATCTGACCATGTCACCTCTCCATTCAGTAAGTACTTCCTGGTCTCCATCTATCTTCAGGATTACATTTAAATCCTGGTTTTTGAAGACTTTCTGGACCTGACTTCTTGTCTTCTTACCCTGGGAACCAGTGGACCCCTCCTCTTTGGTGTTCTTTGCATCTCCTGACTCCAGATATTTTCCCTGATTTCTCCTCAGGCCCGAAATTCTCTCCTTTTTCAAACTGCTCTAAGTTCCCCGATTTCCATCAAGTCCCAGATCATGTTTCATTTCTCCAAGAAGTCTTTCCCTATTTCTCTTAATGTTAGTGCCTTTCCTCTAAGATTTTCTCCGATTTTTTTCTCTATAAATATTGTTTGTACATAGTTGTTTGGTTGTTCTTTCCCTGAGAGGAGGAAGTGGTTTTTTTGCCTTTCTCCAATGCTTAGTGAAGTGCCTGGCACACAGTAGGTCCTTTAAAAGTGCTTTCCAATTGGATTTGAGCCTACTGAAATGATGGCAGAGGCTTTCTTGAATAAGGAAATTCAGTGAGAGGAAGAATGGAGAATAACATAAAGGGAACATAAAGAGATTTGATGAGGGGGGCAGCTAGGTAGTATAGTGGATAGAGCACCAGCCCTGAAGATAGGAGGAGCTGAGTTCAAATTTGACCTCAGAGACTTAACACTTTCTAGCTGTGTGATCCTGGACAAGTCATTTGACCCCAACTGCCTCAGCAAAAAGAGAGAGAGAGAAACAGAGACAAAGAGATTTGAGGAGGAAAGAGGAATAATTAGAGAAATTATATTATAAAAGGAAGAATTTTGAGGAACCAAAGTCCATCTTAAATGCCATCATAATTATAACTGATCTTTATGAACTCCAAAGTATTTCCCCCATTTTTCCCCAAGTAGATTTGTCTTCATGGTGATGGACAGCTCTGAACACAGCTAGAATAGTCTCTGAATAAGAGGAATCCAATCTGAGGACAGCAGGAGCTGTACTGAAAGCCCTTTCATTGACTCCTCACTGTCCCTTCCCTACATTCCCAATCTCACATTTCTAGGTTCACATCTCTCAACACCTTCTCTCCATTCAATTCACTTGGCCACCATCTTAATTTAAGCCCTCATCACCCTGTGACTTGATTGTCATTAGTCTCACTGCCTCGATTCTCCACTTAACTTATCCTCATTGCCGTTGCCAAACTAACACATGTGAAAAACATGTCCGATCTCTGTGCTTTCAATCAGCTGTCCCACACAATGTCCTTCCTCCTCGCCTCGACCATATACACTCCTTCTGGAGACATAGTGCAAGCACTATCCTCTGCATGAAATCTTTCCTGATTCTCTCCTATTCCTAGTGTCCTTCCAGACTATCTTGTATTGAATTACTTTAAACATATTTATATTTATTTACTTTATGCTGTAAATATATATGTGTGTGTACTTCGCAATTCCCTGTTACATTTTAATGGCTGATAGTTTCAGTGTTATTTATTTTATTTTTAATACTGTATGACACAAAATAAACTTCAGTGGCATAGCACTAATTGCTATGAGAGAGAGACGGATAATAAAATAAAATTTTGTGGTTTTTAAAAATATGTGTCTATACACACATCTCTACATATGTATATGTATTTGTATACACACAGCTTACATAAATTTTATATATAATATATGTGTATATGTAACATACATGCATACATACATACATTCTTGTTGTCTTCATAAACAGGGATTATTTTGTATTTTTTGTCCTGAATCACCTGTGCCTAGCACAGTACAAGGTAGACTGCTTAATACAAACTTGTTTATTGATGATAGAGATCACCAAAGACTATACTCAACTTGGTGGTGTTGTGGATAGAGTGCTGAGCCTGGAGTCAGAAAAACTTGAGTTCAAATTCAGATTCAGGCACTTACTGACTGTGTGACCCTAGAGTCTGCCTCAGTCCTTTTTTTTTTTTTTTTACCTCTGTCTGCCTCAGTTTTCTCAACTGTAAAATGAAGATGATAATAATAACACTAATCTCTCAGGATTTTTGCAAAGATTAAATGAGATAATATTTCTAAATCCTTAGAAAGTAGCTGGAATATAGTATGCACTTAGTAAATGTCTAGTTCCTTCTTTATTTCCTGTTTTTCACTGGCATAGTCCTCTACCATCTTTCTATTTTTATTTTTATTTTCATAGCTTTTTATTTACAAAACACATGCATGGGTAATTTTTCAACATTGACCCTTACAAAACCTTCTGTTCCAAATTTTCCCCTCCTTCCCTCTACTCCTTTCCCTAGATGGAAGGTAATCTAATGCATGTTAAATATGTTAAAATATATATTAAATCCAATATATGTATCTTGCTGCACAAGAAAAATCGGATCTATAAAGAAAGAAAAAAAAAACCTGAAAAGGAAAACAAAAATGCAAGCAAACAACAACAAAAAGAGTAAGAATGCTATGTTGTGCTGCACACTCAGTTCCCATAGCCCTTTCTCTGGGTGTAGATGGCTCTCTTCATTACTTAACAATTGGAACTGGTTTGAATCATCTCATTGTTGAAGATGGCCATGTCCATCAGAATTGATCTTCGGATAGTATTATTGTTTCTGTCTATAATGATCACCTGGTTCTGCTCATTTCACTCAGCATCAGTTCATGTAAGTCTGTCCAAGCCTCTCTGTATTCATCCTGCTGGTCATTTCTTACCAAACAATAATATTCCATAATATTCATATACCACAATTTATTCAGCCATTCTCCAATAGATGAGTATCCACTCAGTTTCCAGTTTCTAGCCACTACAAAAAGGGCTGCCACAAACATTTTTGTGCATACTCCACCATCTTTTTAAAACCCACACATGTTTCAGACTTTACTCTTAATCCAGAAGCTACACTGTATAAGGTTTTGTTTTCCAGAAGACTTATTACTTTCTTCCAGGGGAAAAAAAAGCTTTGGCAAGTCCCATAAGAAATAGTTAAACTTCATTTTACCTTTACCTAGAAAAGAAATAGCCTGCAGCTGATAAGGAAACAGAGGTTACCAAACCCACTCTTTTATTCTGTATTCACTGGTTCTTATATAACCAAGGAGCCAAAATTCATTTAGCTCTATTCTACTCATGTATTTGTATCTTGAATTTTATTGGCTAATAATTTCTGCTTATTTCATACCTTTTGAGAACAAAATGGTTTTGGCTTATGGTCATAGTTTCAATAATAACCTAAGCTTAGGAATATGACTTTCAAGAATAAATGCTATTACTTTGTAGTATTTCCTATATCCTCTCAATCTTGTAGAGCAATTTTCTTATTACTATATAACAAATATATTCAACCAAAGAAGAGGTGTTTTATTTCTTTTCCTTTTAAAACTTTTTCAGTTTACAAGTATTTGTATTTACTCTCTCCCACTGCTCCCTACTTAAAAAAAAGAAAAATCAAACCCCTATGACAAACATATAATTTCAAGAAAAAAATTATTTATTTTTTCTTTTTTAAAAGTTTTTTATTTCCCCAAATATGTGCAAAATAGTTTTCAATATTCACCTTAGCAAAACCTTGTGTTCCAATTTTTCTCTCTCCCTCCCCACTCCAATCCATCCTCAAGATGGCAAGCAATTTGATATAGGTTAAACATGTACAGTTCTTCTAAACATATTTCCATATTTGTCATGCTGTGCAAGAAACATCAGAGCAAAGAAAAAAAAACACAAGAAAGAAAAAAAAAACAAGCAAGCAAACAAACACCAAAAAAAAAAGTGAAAATTCTATGCTTTGATCCACATTCAGTCTCCCTAATTCTTTCTCTGGATGTGACTGGCTCCATCACAAGTCTATTGGAACTACCTTAAATCATTTCAGTGTTGAAAATAGCCAAGTCCATCACAGCTGATCACATAATCTTGTTGCAATGTACCATGTTCTCTTGGTTCTAGTCACTTCACTTAGCATCAGATCATGTAAGTCTTTTCATGCTTTTTTGAATTCAGCCTACTCATCATTTCTTCTAGAACAGTAATATTTCATTACATTCATATACCACAACTTATTCAGCCATTCCCCAACAGGTGGACATCCACTCAATTTCTAGTTCCTTGCCACTACAAAAATGGCTGCTACAATGATTTTTGACCATGTGTGTCCTTTCCCTTTTTTATGATTTTTTTGGGATGCAGATCCAGTAAAGACACTGATGGATTGAAGGGTTTGCACAGTTTTATAGCCCTTTGGGCACAGTTCCAAATAAACAAATTTCTATACTAACCATGTCCAAAAACATGCTACCTTTTTCATCTCAAGCCTATAAAGAAGTGGGTAATATCCTTCATCATCAGTCTTGGCAGAGGTGTTTTAAAGTAATATTTTACCAATATCTAAGGGATTCCTAAGAGTCTATGACTTAACAAGTGTTTTTTTCAAATTCAATTTGGAGATTGAACATTGATAATGTCTCTTTAACTGAATGCCTTATCTGAATACAACTTAGTGTACTATTATAATTGGACATTACAGAGGTTTTTTAAAAGTATTTTTAACTTTTGAGATATTAAAGAATCAAAGGAAGGACCCCAATTTTTTTTGGCTGGATCCTGTATGAAGGACTAATGGAAAGACATAGGAGAGAATAGCATTCTTCAGAAAAACAATAAAAGAGTTTTCAAGCTGCCCTGATTCTTTACTATCCATTATAATTGATAATAAAAATGGATTTGTCAATATCGCTATTAAAAATTCTCTTTATCATCCCTTTGAAGGATTATACTCAATTTTACTGGGAGGGTGATTTCTTGGTTGTAATCTTAGCTGCTTTGTTGAAATATCATATTTCAAACCTACCATTTTTTTCCACATAGAAACTGCTAAATTTTATGTGACCTTGATTCCACAATATTTGAATTGTTTCTTTTTGACTACTTAAAGTATTTTTAGTCTGACCTGGAAGGTTTGGAATTTGATGATATTTCTGGGAGTTTTCACTTTGGGATCTCTTTTAGGAGGTGATCTGTGGATTCTTTCTTTTGTTGTTGTTTTTTTTTTTTGTCTGTTTTTAATTAGTCATCTTCTCACTTTATTCCCAGTCAACCATTAATTGAGTTATCTTTTTTTTAATCTTGTCATTTTCAAAACATATGCACAGGAGAGGGGCAGCTAGGTGGTGCAGTGGATAGAGCACCAGTCCTGAAGTCAGCAGGACCTGAACACTTCCTAGCTGTGTGACCCTGGGCAAGTCACTTAACCCCAATTGCCTCAAAAAAAAAAAAAAAAAAAAAAAAAAGAGCAGGAGACCTGCTGTTGCTGCTGCCATGTATATGGGCTTGGAACAGGCCTCCACCTTTGTGTCAGGCCTTCCTTCAGACCTCCTAAGTTTTCTGAGGCCAAGAAAATGTCTCACCTTGACTTTTTCTTGACTCTATCACTCTGAAATTTGATTTGAGACCTTATTTATTTATTTAAACTTGTTAGGAGGGGAACATTCAGAATTCAACTGGATTGCTGCCTCTAATCTGACATCTTGATTCCACCTCCATCCTGTTCTACTTGTAATATTGTAGCAATGGAAGTTTCTCCTATAACACTATTTTGATTAGTGTTCCATTTTCACAGAACCAATTAATGTTGTTACAATAATGAAGAAATCATGGCAGTTCAATTGTGGAGATAGAAAAGCTCAAATTGATGCCAGTAGTACCAAGAAGGGGACTAATAATTCTCTATCTGAGATTGCTTGGAGTCATTATATTAAAAAACAAAGCAGGGAAAAGTACCATTCTCAGCTGATATGAGGTTAGCTACAGAGCTACTGCAGGAGACAAATGAGTGATTCTCTTTATGGAAGTTTGGGATGACTTTCCTTATATAGCTTTATATGTCATGTGTGTTTCTTGAAAATGGTGTGCGCTACAGCATTCTGTGAACTTTCTGAAGTCTCAAGGATAAAGAATACTAATTACATCGTAATAAGGTGATGGCTATCTCCCTGACAGCTTCTAGTTTTCTATCTTCTTAAATTTCCATGAGTTACAGACTTCAGGACTCTGTTGTTGATAGGATAGCATATGGAGAATGCCAATAACTGTAATTCTTAGCTTGGAATTAAAGGATACATAAATAATGTTGCAAATAAAAAATGGAATTACTGGCATATAACTTAGTTGTGGAATATGACAGATTGTAAAGACCTTAAATATTATTTCATGATTTAGGTTTGGGTTTTCTTTTTGGTAATTAAAAAAAGAGAAATCGGTGATGAATATAGGAAGTTCCTGGTAAGGAACTCCCTCTGTTAATGCAGACCAGTATCTTCTCTGCAGGTTATAGTCTTGGCTGTCTTGGACACTGAGAAATTAAATGACTCACTTGTCCACTATCACAGCTCCAAGGATTGCTCTTTTCCAGTATACGGTATTGTCTTATAGGGTCTCTTATCTTGCTTTTTTGAAGGGATAGTTTTGAAGGCATAGTGTGTGTGTGTGTGTGTGTGTTATCTTAATATGTGGAGCTGGCTCACAGGTATATGATTTGAAATGTAATTTGAGATCTGTTCTACCCACCCAAGAGTAATACAGGATTGTATCTGTACCATCAGCACATTAGCTGGGGGAATGAGGAGGGGAAGTGGAGACAAGGTGTGCGACTGCTGCATTTAGGCACTCTCCTACAGTTTTCAAGAGGGCAATCTGGCAAAAATTATATCTAGTTACCATCTTCAATTATTTCTGGTCTAGGAATATGATTTGGGGTTCAAAAGGAAAGTTACTTACCTGAATGCTTTTAAAAAGAAAGAGTAGCCCTTAGCTCACACTTGCTAGATTGATTACACTAAACACTAGTTATACAAAAGACTATCACGAATAGTTAATAGTAAATTGACCCAAGAAAAATAGGAAATAGAAATAGCAGTTCTGCAAGTTAGCCTATACAAGGAAATTTGGAAGAGTAAAGTTTTTCATCTGGGAATAAGGTAGGATTTCAGTCAATTAAGGTGAGAGAGAACAACCTCACAGAGAGGAAGTCCTTTCTTAGCAGTCTCTAAAATATAGGTGCTAGAGATCAAGAACTTGATGGGGTCAGTTTCCATTATCTGTGTAAAGCTTGGAGAGTTACAATTTATCATTTAAAATCTTTCTCTTTTCAAAACTGCCTTCCAAAAAATCCTTTTTCATATCTCTCTAGATGAATATTTAGAATGTCTAGAGCCAACTGCAGTAAATTTCTTGGGGCAGGCACAAATGGCTAGGCTTTGTTTTAGCCAATAAAGAAACAGTCATTTCTTCCTTTATATACATAGCATATAGCACAGGACTGCTCATCAACAAAACCCTTAGGCTTGGGTAGGAGCCAGGTAATAATAATAATTAGGGAGCTGAGCAAAATGTAAGACTTTAACAAATCTTTTAAAAGCAATAAGATAATAAAGATTTATTAAATGTTTATTATGTTTCAAGCATCATATTAGATATGGAGAATACAAATAAACCAAAAAGCAAAACAGTTCTTGCCCTCAAGAAGTTTATATTCTATATTACTGTTCTGTAAGAAATGACCAACAGGATGATTTCAGAAAGGCCTGGAGAGACTTACACGAACTGATGCTGAGTGAAACGAGCAGGGCCAAGAGATCATTATATACTTCAACAACAATACTAGATGATGACCAGTTCTGATGGACCAGGCCATCCTCAGCAACGAGATCAACCAAATCATTTCCAATGGAGCAGTAATGAACTGAACCAGCTATGCCCAGAAAAAGAACTCAGGGAGATGACTAAAAACCATTACATTGAATTCCCAATCCCTATATTTATGCCCACCTGCATTTTTGATTTCCTTCACAAGCTAATTGTACAATATTTCAGAGTCTGATTCTTTTTGTACAGCAAAATAACATTTTGGTCATGTATACTTATTGTGTATCTAATTTATATTTTAATATATTTAACATCTACTGGTCATCCTGCCATCTAGGGGGAGGGGGGGGGGGGGTAAGAGGTGAAAAATTGGAACAAGAGGTTTGGCAATTGTTAATGCTGTAAAGTTACCCATGCATATATACTGTAAATAAAAAGCTATTAAATAAATAAATTAAAAAAAGAAGTTTATATTCTAGCAGAAAGAGACAAAACATCCCAATGGAACTGAAAAGTGAGTGGAGAAACATTGTGTCAGGAGGTATGATGTTAGTAAATCAGAAGCAGAACCAGGAGGAGAATCAAAGTTGGCCAGTCCAACTTTAAAGTATGGAGATATCAGGAAGAACTCACCAATGGGAGAAGGAAGCTAACATAGTAAAAAGATATTCCTGGGTGAGAAGGTTACAGAGAAAGATGAATGTGCCTACTGAAGGAGGTCCAAAGAGCTGAGGGAAGTTCTAGGTACAGCTCCTGAGGCATAGTGGCAATATCCAGAAAGTGATAAGTGAAGTTTTAAAAATGGACAGAATCTTTTTTTTTTTAAGTAATAGCTTTTTATTTTTCAAAATACATGCAAAGATAGTTTTCAACATTCACCCGTCCAAAACCTTGTGTCCTATATTTTTTTCTCTCCCTCTCCATCTCTCCCTTCCCCCGGCAGCAAGTAATCCAAAATAGGTCAAACATGTGCAATTACATATTTCCACATTTATTATGCTGCACAAGAAAATTCAGATCAAAAAGGGAAAAAAATGAGAGAGAAAAAAAGAAGCAAGCAAATAACAACAAAAAAGGTGAAAATACTATGTTGTGTTCCACACTCAGTCCCCTTAGTTCTCTCTCTGGGTGCTGATGGCTCTCTTCATCACAAGTCTATTGGAATTGGCCTGAATCACCTCATTGTTGAAAAGACAGAATCTTTAAGATCACCATACTTACATGCATATATAATTGTGTGTGTGTGTGTGTGTGTGTGTGTGTGTGTATGTGTGTGAATATAGTGCCTGCTATCAGGTACTGTGCTGAGCTGTAAAACGTGTTTAGTCACTTGCTTCTAACCTAGTACATTTTTAAACCATCCAGAACACAGTTGCTGCACTATTTTTAAAAAGTATTTTTCAAAGAGCAGAAGTGAAAAGGGTATGGGTTTTCATTTTTGTCACAGCTGTCTTAAGAAGGTAGTGCCACATTCATTTAAATATGACCATTAAAAATGACAGAGGATTGTATTAAGGACTAAATATTATTTAAAAGTCTTAAGTGACATCCACTAAAACGAATAGTTTAGTCTTATGGGAATTTTAAGAATTATAATGAAATCAAATACCTCTTTGAAAAGCATAGAATTTCATAGCAATCCAACATTTAGATGTTTAGTTTCCATCTCTGTTTCTAATTCGAAAAATTGTCCATGGGCCTATTTTTATTCTTAATTTATTGGATAAGTAATTCTTAAAGTTTAGTCTATGGTCTAACCAAACAGCTTTTATGCTCTTGCAGCAGTTTATATACTCATTTCTGTAATGAATTAATAGTTGTCTTATCCTATGTACCCAATTGATATGTCATCAAAAGCAGAGTATCACTTCCCACTAATTGTGTTGATGTAGTATTTATGTGTGTGTGTGTGTGTATGTGTGTGTGTGTTGGTAAATTGGTTTGTGATCTGTGAATACTTTTATTTCTCCAAAGTGTTTTATTGACCACAAATATTTGAGAATCTTTGCTTAGATTAATAACTTACTTCCACTCAAAATATGCTTAAAAGGCTTAAAAGTGAGGGACCGAAGCTTAATAGGCAGAGTTCATCTCTGTTGGGTCTGAAACCTCCAGAATTATAAATAGTTCTGAATTCTATTCTGGGAATATTATATATTGCATTATTATCATATCATTTATATTCTAATTCTATTCTAATGGTGTCTAGAGATCCCAGATCTGCCTTCTCACATACCTTTTCCATTTATAGAGCAGATGAAATATTTAATAAAATTTCCTCTCAGATAGCCCTCTCAAATTCTTGTTCTTACACCAATTTCTTGATTTTGAACAATACAAATGATAGCATGATAAAATAATGTGTAGAAAATACAACATAATTCAAAGCACTATTCAAATATCATCTATTTATTATTGAGTAGACTTTCTTGTCTGAATCTTGTATCTTTCCACTGTCTGCTAGAATAATACTCTATCCATATTAGACACTTACTAGTTGTTGCTTTTTGATAAAGATTGTGGCCCAGGCTAGTTCATTTTGGGAAGAGTTAAATGCTGCATCATCCAGATGCCTTGGAAATAGAAATGATCGGATAGGGAGACTAATACATAGTTCTTGTAATCTTTTTAAATTGATAAGCACCAGTTTCAAAGGATACTTTTACTGAAATTCTTGTTGAATGTTTTACTATAAATGAGGTGACTATTTTCCTATTTTAAGAAATTCCCATTGATTCAAGACTAAATGTCTACAGATAATGCTGATTATAATCACTAAGCAAGAAATCAGAGGATGCTGCTCCTTGTTGTAAACTGGTTGTTTGAACTCATTTTTAGCAGTTCTCAAACATTTTGGTCTTCAGACCCTTTTATACTCTTAAATGTTAATAAAGACACACTCCCTCAGAGAATTATGTTATAGTTATCACTATTTACCATGTTAGAAATTGAAATATCTAATTATTATTATAAAAATAGTTTTGAATTTGTAGATTCCCAGAAAAGATCTTGTGGATCCTCAGACCAAATTTTCAGAACCACTACCTTGGTAACTGTGAAAGAAAGAATAATAATGTACTTCCATCCCCCCATTTTATGGGTGGTAAGCATACCAAATTCATTGGTGTATTTAAAATTGCATGGACTATATGTATGGTTATTCTGCTGGTATAAACTCAGCATAAATTTAGACAGACTTTGCTTTTGGAACTACTGAATATCCAAAAAAAAATCATCTAGGTGTAGGAAGGTTTTACCTTTAGATAAAGATAAATCAAACTGATTTTTTTTTTTGGCTAAGGTAATTGAAGTTAAGAGACTTGCCCAGGGTCACACAGGTAAGAAGTATTAAGTGTCTGAGGCTGAATTTGATCAGATCCTTCTGGCTTCAGGGCCTATGTGCTTTCCATTGTGCCATCTAGCTGCTCTGTGAAATATTTTTGATACTGAATGACAAGAAAATATTCTTGTTTCCTGAAACAAGCATTTGCTTTTCTCAAACTGTCTTAAGTTATAAAATCCACAGTGTTCTAAGCTATCACTTTTGTATAATTTTAAAGAATGAGGAGCTGATGTAAGTAAATTTCAATACCTAGGCAAATTCTAATTTCTAGATGATACTAACTCATATAGTATTCAGAAATGACAAGAGGGCACACATTACAATTGCAGATTTCATTTATGACTTAGAAAAACTAAAAAAAACTTAGAAAAAAGTAAAAAAAAAGCATGGATGGAAACATTCACAAATAACTTGGATTTGTGAATGTTTCCATCCATGTTTTCTTTTTCTTTGTAAAGTAAAAAGATTAGGCTAACTCTGTGCACATTGATGTTTACATCATGAAGAATGAAATCTTCTAATGCATTCTGTTTAAAATAGCACAGGCCAGAAATACTTGAACTTGGAGTAGATTTATTAGATAGTCTAATTGGACTATCTAAAAGAAAGAGAGGGAAAGAAGGTTGGAGAAAAAAGGAGAAGGGAGGAAAAGAGAAAAACAAGACTGCAAGTAGGACTTGCTGTCGATCAATCAATAACATTATTTGGTACCAATTATATACCAGGCACGGGGGACAATGTAGACATCAAAACCTTATTCCTTAGTTTTCATGTCTGGGTACCATTTAATCTGTACAATGGATTTTAGGTTTCAAAATTTCCTTCCAGTAAAATCATATATGAAACAAGGATGCACACTGTTATTAATATTTTATTGGAATTGGAAATTGTATTATATTGGAAATCTTAACAATAGCAATTAGAGAAGAAAAAGAAATAGAAGAAATCAAAACAGAAAATAAGGTAACAAAGCTATCTTTTTTATCAATGATATGATGATATCCTTCAAAAATCCTAAAGACTAAATTAAAAAGTTATTGAAACAATAATTTTAGCTTAGAAACTGGATATAAAGTAAATTCACATAAATTACCAGTATTCCTATGTCACAGATAAAATCCTGCAGGAAGAGCTAATAAGTAATGCCCCATTTAAAATAACTCTAATCAGTTTAAAACACCTAGAAGTACAACTACCAAAACAAAACCAGAAAGTATATGAACAAAATTATAAAATAAGTCTTTTTATACAAATAAAATCAAATTAATAATTGAGAAAATGTTCATTGTTCATGGGTAGGTAGAGTCAATATAATAAAAATGACAATTTTGGTAAATAGTCAAAGGATATGTACAATTTCAGATGATGAAATTAAAACCATTTCTAGTCATATGATAAAGTGCTCTAAATCATCATTGATCAGAGAAATGCCAATTAAGATAACTCTAAGATACCCCTACACACCTCTCAAATTGGCCAAGATGACAGGAAAAGATAATGATGAATGTTGGAGAGGATGTGGGAAAGCTGGGACACTAATTCATTGTCGGTGGAATTTTGAACAGATCCAACCATTCTGGAGAGCAATTTGGAACTATGTCCAAAGAGTTATCAAACTGTTCATAACCTTTCTATTGTGCTTATATCTCAAAGAGATATTAAACAAGGGAAAAGGACCCACATGTGCAAAAATGTTTGTGGCAGCCCTTTTTGTAGTGACGAGAAACTGGAAACTGAGTGAATGCCCATCAGTTGGAGAATGGCTGAATAAGTTATGGTATATGAATGTTATGGAATATTATTGTTCTATAAATAATGATCAGCAGGATGATTTCAGAGAGGCCTGGAGAGACTTACATGAACTGATGTTAAGTAAAATGAGCAGAACCAGGAGATCATTGTACATGGCAACAACAAGATTATATGATGATCAATTCTTATGGACATGGTTCTCTTCAACTATGAGATGATTCAGACCAGCTCCAATGATCTTGTGGTGAAGAGAGCTATCTACACCCAGAGAGGTTCCACAACATAGCATTTTCTTTTTGTTGTTGTTTGCTTACATTTTATTTTCTTTCTCATTTTTTCCAATTTGATTTGATTTTTCTTGTATAGCAAGAAAATTGTATAAATATGTATGCATAAATTGGATTTCACATGTATTTCTACCATGTTTAACATATATTGGACTGCTTGCCATCTAGGGTAGGTGGTGGGGGAAGGGGGGGAAATTGGAACACAAGGTTTTGCAAGGATTAATATTATTTTTATCTGAGGCAATTGGAGTTAAGTGACAGGATCACACAACTAGGAAGTGTTATGTGTCTGAAATCAAATTTGAACTCAGGTCCTCCTGATTTCAGGGCTGTTGCTCTATCCACTGCACCACTTAGCTGTCCCCTGCAAGGGCTGATATTGAAGAATTATCCATGCATAGGTTTTGAAAAATAAAAAGCTTTAAAAAATGATAATTTTACCTAAACTAATTTACATCTGTCATCCCAATTAAATTACCAAAAATATATATGTTTTATTAAGTTAGAAAAAGAAAATTCATTTGGAAGAACAAAAGATAAAGAATATCAAAGGAACTAATGAAAAGAAGGAGATTTGACAGTACTGGACCTTAAGCTATTTCCTAAGGAAGTAATTATTGAAACTGTCTGATACTGACTAAGAAGTAGAAAGGAAGATCAGGGGAACAAAGTAGACATATAATTTATAGGTATAGTAACTTATTGTTTGAGAATTGTAAAGACTTAAGTTTGGGGAATAAGAATTATTGGTTAAAAAAATGTTGGGAAAGCTAGAAAGCAGCCTGGCAGAAATTGGGCATAGACCAATATCTTATACTATTTATCAAGACAAGGTCAAAATGGAGCCATGATCCATATAGGGATATGTATATCTAGATTTACAAGAAAATTTGGAGAAGATGGAACATAATACCTATCACACTTATGGATAGGTAAATCATTTAAGAATAAATAATAGAAAACAATATGTGGCACAAAATGAATAATTTGATTAAATTAAAATAACAAGATTTTGCATAAATAAAACAAACATTGCCAAGATGAGAAAGAAGACAGAAAACTAGGGGAAAATTTTTATAGTTTCTCAGATAAAGGTCTCATATCTCAGATGCATAAAAAACTTGGTAAAATCTACAGGCATATGCATCATTCCCCAATTAATAAATGGTCAAAGGATATGAACAGGAAGTTTTCTAATCAATGTTTCTAATAAAAACAATTTATAATCATGAAAAAATAAAAAAATGTGTTTATTCCCACATTATGCTCAGGAAATTTTATTATTTTTTGAAGTAAATAGTATTTTAATTTCTTCCCTCAGATATATGCTAAGAAATTTTTTAGCATTCATTTTTATAAGATTTTGAGTATCAAACTTTTCTTCCTCCCTCTTCCCCTTCCAAAGATGGAAGGCAGTTTGATGTAATTTACATGTGTGCTATCGTGTAAAGCATATTTTCATATTAGTCTCAGTTGTGAAAGAAATAGATCAAAAGGGGAGAAAGACAAGAATGAATAAGGTAAGTGGGAAAAAATGCTTTGATTGGTATTCAGAGTCCACAAGTTCTTTATCCAGATATGGAGAGCATTTTCCTTTGTGATTCTTTGTATTTTTCTTGGATCATTGTGTTCTAAGAAGAGTTGTGTCATTCATAGTTGATCATCACACAATGTTGCTGATTCTGTGTACTATATTTTTGTGGTTCTACTCATTTCACTTTGGATCAGGTCCAGATGTTTTCTGAAAGCTGCCTGTTCATCATTTCTTACTGCACAATAGTATTCCATTACATTCATATAGCATAGCTTGTTCAGCCATTCCTCAACTGATGAGCATTTCCTCAATTTCCAATTCTTTACCATGATGAAAAGGACAATTATGAATAGTTTACATATATGGGTCCTTTTCCCTTTTTTATGATCCTTCTAGGATACAGATTCAGTAGTGTTATTGTTTGGATCCAAAGGTATGCCCAATTTGTTGCCTTTTGGGCATAGTTCTAAATTGCTCTCCAGAATGGTTGGATCAAATTACAATTCTATCAATAAGGAATAGTATCCCAATTTTCCCATATCCTTTCCAATATTTATCACTCCTCCCATAAGACTATAGGTAGCTTTGATTTCTTTATCTGAAAACTGCCTGTTCATATCCTTTGACTATTTATTTATTGGGAAATGGCTTATGTACTTATAAATCTGACTCACTGAACAATGAGGTCTTTATCAGAGACACTTGCTATAAAGATTTCCCTGCTTTCTGCTTTCTTTCTAATCTTAGTTGCATTGATTTTGTTTGCACAAAAGCTCTGTTCATATAATCAAAATTATCTGTTTTGCATTTTGTCATGCTATGTCTTGTTTGGTCATGAATTCTTCCTCTCTCTGTAGATCTGACAAATAGACTATTTTTTGCTTTTCAAATTTGATTATGGTATTATGTTATATGTCTAAATCACGCACCCATTTTGAACTTTATCTTGGTACATAATGTAAGGTGTTGGTTCTGATTTATGTATTATTGTTTTCCAGTTTTCCCAGGAGTTTTTGTCAAATGAGTTCTTAACCAGAAGTTGAGGTGTCTGGGTTTATCAAACACTAGGTTACTATGATCATTTACTGTGCTACACATACCTGTAGAGGGTCACAGTCAGTGGGGAAACCCTGGGTAAGGTATAAGACCCTTCAGCCCAGAGTGAACCTGCTAACAATGTCTGATTCGGCTCCCCATCTCCCCTAAGGGCTTTCAGCCTTCCTGGGAAGTCAGGGGGTGGTGACAACCTGTGTTGAGATTGAAGAGTGATACTAGGTGGCAAACTACGTACAATAGCAAGTTGATCATGTAGTCCCACGTGCACAGTGTTGTTTTTGTTATATTATAAGAAGGAAAAAGTCGTTGAAATATATGGACTCCATTTTCCCACCATTCTTGGGAGTCCCGCCTCATCACTTCTCCACTAGGAAGGTATATTTTAATTACCCCGGCATGGAGGCTCTAGAAAGCAACAGTACGTTTTGTCACCCCAATTTGGGGGCTCTAGAAAGCAAGACACAACACATACCAAATCTATTCTACTGATCTACCACTTTCTTAGCTATTACCAGACAGTTTTGATATTTCCTGCTTCATTATATAGTTTGAGATCTGGTATTTTTAGGCTACCTTGTTTTGTATTTATTTTTCATTAATTCCCTTGATACTCTAGACCTTTTGTTCTTTGAAATGAATTTTGTTATTCTTTTCTAGCTCTATCAGATCATGTTTTTTGGTCACTTGATTGATATGGCATTGAATATGTAAATTAGTTTAAGCAGGATTTTTTATTATATTGGCTTGGCTTATCTATCAATAATTAATATTACTCTAATTGTTTAGATCTTTTTGTCTAAATAATTATTGATTAGAAAAATGCAGATTAAAATAACTTTGAGATATCATTTTACACCTATCACATTGGTTAAAATGATTGAAGGGGAAAACAACAAATGTTGAAGGGAATGTGGAAAAATTGGAATGCAATTTACTATAAGTGGAACCACAAACTGATTCAACCATTTTGGAAAACAATCTGGAATTATGGTCAAAGAATTAGTTATTAAGCTGCCTATATCCTTTGACCCAGCAATTTCACTAATGGGTCTGCTTCCGAGGATGATTAGGGAAAAAGTAAAAGACTCTATATGTTCTAAACTATTTATAGCAACTCTTTCTGGTGGCAAAGAATTAGAAACTGAGGGATGTCCATCAATTGGAGAATGGCTAAATAGTTGTGAAAAAAGATGCTATGTTCATCCAGAAAAAGAACCAAGAACCATCAAATGATTTTACACACACACACACAAATAAACAGGTACATACATAAATTATATATGTACATATATAGACACATACACCTTTGTGTCTAACTGGAACCATTTCTGGTGACATGAGGAGGAGGAAAGAAAAGGAAAGTTACACAATAATTTTATCATATATTAAGAGGAATAGTAAGTTGGACATAATAGACTTCCAGTTTCATGTGCAATTTTTTTCTTCCTATTCCACTATGTTATAGAAATGTTTGTATTTTATTCTGAATTTAAGAAACAAAACAATGTTTAAAAGGAATTTCTCTGCTGCTTTACTCTAGACACTTCTTTCAAGGTTTTTCCCTGAGGCTTTCTCCTCCCTTCACTAGTTTTATCAATTGCTTATGAATACTCTGTTGATAATTTAAGAAGGCCACTAAGCTGCCCGCTAATCCTGCTCTCTATAGCTTGCTGACTGCAGTATTTATCTGACTGGGTGAAGGCTTGATTGGAGAGAGGCAGTTGATCCTCTTGTCCCTAGGGAGGCTTTCTTCTCCATTGTATTAACTGCTTCTTTTTTCTTCTTCTCAATGGTGTGCTATTTTTCCAAATACATATATTCTTCAACATTCATTTTTGAAGACGGCAAACAATTACATTTACTTCTCCTTGAGGTTTGGTTTTTGCACCTGAGCACCTTGTACAAGACCCGGCTGATGCTAGGTGTTAAATGCTTGCGTAATAGCTGCAGGGACCTGCACCAGGCTCACACTAGTCTTCAGCACTCCTTCTGGGGACAGAGATTAGGGGCGGCGATTGAGACATAGATATTTTGGGGGAGGTAGGGGATGTGTCATAGATTAAGTGCTTGTAGGAACTTTAGTTCAGCCCCTTGTTTTTTTTTTTATTTAAAAGCCTTTTATTTACAGGTTATATGCATGGGTAACTTTACAGCATTAACAATTGCCAAACCTCTTGTTCCAATTTTTCACCTCTTACCCCCCACCCTCCCCAGATGGCAGGATGACCAGTAGATGTTAAATATTAAAATATAAATTAGATACACATAAGTATACTGAACCAAACCGTTATTTTGCTGTAAAAAGAACCAGACTCTGAAATATTGTACAATTAGCTTGTGAAGGAAATCAAAAATGCAGGTGGGCAAAAATATAGGGTTAGAATTCAATGTAATGGTTTTTAGTCATCTCCCAGAGTTCTTTTTCTGGGCATAGCTGGTTCAGTTCATTACTGCTCCATTGGAACTGATTTGGTTGATCTCGTTGCTGAGGATGGCCTGTCAGCCCCTTAATTGTGTAGATGAAAGTGGCATTAACAGGCCGAGATCAACCAGGCAGGGACCGAGTTGGATTTAGACCTAGATCCTTTTTCACCAAACCCAAGTCGGGGGAGGAGTAAAGCAAAAAGAAGGAAACGGGCCAAAATCAAAAAGGCCCCCTTTGCTGAACAAGTTGAACGGGGGTTTTTCCAGGCCCCTTTAGGACTTTGGGAAGTTGACCTCAGCCCCCGGCTCCCGGAGCGGCGGGACGCCGCCCGACCCCCCGAGAAACGGGCTGGTGGGCCCCGCCGCCCCGGCGCGGGGTCCCGGCTCCCGGTTCCAAACGGCCCTTTGGGGCACCGGGTTTAAACGCAAAGGCCGCGCCTTCCCGGGCCCCCTCCCCCTCTAAGGTGGGCGCGGGGCTTCCTGGGGGCCCCCAGCTCCGGGCCCGGGCTTTCTCCCATCCCCTGCCAGTTTGGGTTTTCCCTCACCGGTAACCCCTTTTTTTCTCCTTTTCTCTCCCGGTTCTACGGGGGCCCTTTCCCCCCTGCTTCCCTCCCTTTGCCCCCCTTTCCTCCCCATACCCCATCCGCCGCCCCTTCCCTCCCCCGCTCCTCCTTCCCTCTTGCTCCCCTTCTTCCCTCTTTTTCCCTCCTGGGTCATTTCCTCCCATCCCCTGCATTGCTTCCTCCTTCCTTCCCAACCTGATTTTTTTTCCCTCGGTTTCCCCCATCCTGGTTTGGGTTTTTTGGATTCCCCCGTTTGCCTTTTCCCTCCTTTGCCCCCCTGAGTCTCCCTTTTTCCTTTTCTTTCTCCCTTTGAGCCCTTTCCTGTTTTCCATCCCCTCGTTTCTTTCCCCGATTTTTCATCCGATGCATCCCTTTTTTCCCCGGTTATTTTTCCCCGTTTGCCTCCTTTCCCCTTCCGATTTTTCCCCCATTTTCCCTCCTTTTCCTTTTTCCCCTTTTTATTTCTTCCTTCCCTCCCGTCCTTTTATTCCCCAAAGGGCCCCCCCAATGCTCCTTTACCCCATTTCCGGCCCCATTTTTAACCTTTATTTCCCTGGCACTTTTAGGTTTTTTCCCTTTAAACTTTCCCCACCCCACCACAAAAACGGTTGTTTTTATTTAATAGATCTCTTATTTTGGGGGTTCATAGATTTATAGCTAGTACTAAAGAGATTAGTTCAGCCCCCTAGTTGTAGAAATGAAGAGAGCCAGAGGTGTAACCTCACTTGGCCAGAATTACTCAAGTAGTAAATGGCTAGCAGATATTGAATTCCAAATTCACGTTTATTAGATGACCATCCATCTTCCTTAAGTTGGTTGGCTGGCAAGAGTTGTGATGCTAATAGCTCTCCCAGACTTTTAGACTCATAGATGCCAAACTCATAGAAAATTTAGTTGGGTCACTTTACAAATGAAGAAACTGAGGGTCACATAGAGTCATAGAGAGAGTAAACACAGATTTGAAGTTTGTGTCTTTCCACTCAAAAGTCAATACTCTACTATACTGAACTGGCTCCTTGTTCACAGGAGCTAAAGCTGGAAGAAATTTTAAATATCATGTAAGCCAACTTCTTTGTTTTACATTTGGGGAAACTGAAGCAGAGCAAAGCAGTGACAAAATCTTACAATTTATAGCTGGAATAGGGGTATTAGATATTTTCTAGTTCTGTCTCTTCATTTTCCAGATAAATTTGAAGTCCAGACTAGTTAGGAGACATAGCCAAGGTCACAAGTAGTAAATACTCTAAGTTATATTTTAATATATTTAACATCTACTGGTCATCCTGCCATTTAGGGGAGGGGGTGGGGGGGGTAAGAGGTGAAAAATTGGAACAAGAGGTTTGGCAATTGTTAATGTTGTAAAGTTACTCATGTATATATCCTGTAAATAAAAGGCTATTAAATAAATAAATAAATTAATTAATTAATTAAAAAAAATACAACAAGTAGTAAATACTAGGGTTATCATATGAAACCTTGTTCTCCAACTTAAATCTAAACTTCCCTCTACACTACACCAAATTACCACATTTCTATAGTGGTTTAAGGTTTGCAAAATGCTATTAACACTGTGAGGAGTTAGTTTAAAGATTAGGAGACTGGGGCTTGGAATCATTCAGTGGTTACTCAGCTTTAGAGAAAATTTGTAGTTGAAGGAACAGAGTATTTGTAGTCAAAAGACCTGAATTCTCTTTCTAGCAATTGATTGCTTGACCTTAGACAAGTACGTAGTAGTCCTTCCTCATCTGTAAAAGGAAAGGACCCAATTTCTTCTCAATTCCTGTTTCTTTCTCTAAATCCTAACATGATGGTTTGCTATTGATTGGCTTATAATTGGGCACAATGTAAGATGTAACATCTTCTCTGGTAGATGCTTTATAACATTTCCTCTTCAGTAATTTTTGTAATTTTTCTCCATATTTTTACTTATGCATTTTTGAGAGTTTTGTTCTTTTAAATTCACATTGTCTGTAAGTGCTTTTGGAGCTTTTTTGAAATGACAACTATTAAAAAAAATTAATAACAAAATATTTTATCCTTTTTAAAATCCTGGCTGCCTCTAATGATGTTGTTTTACTGTCGTACTGTAATTTGTTTTCTAATTGGATACAATTGGATCTAATTGGATTTGATACTTTTGTTTCATTGTTTTTTCTTGTTTTCATCAATGTTATACAGTAGTCCAATTTCTTTTTCTAAAATGTATTTCCTAGATGATACTTTTCATACCATTTTAATTTGAAAATCAGCATTGGTAATATGTTGCAGTATCTTTAAAACTGCCATGAATCAAGCTACTTTTACCTTTGGGGTATCCATCATGTTGATTTCTTTGGCTCTTGAGATATTTGCAGGTATATAGAATCATCTGAAGTATATTTAGGTTTAATAAGATGCTTTGGTGTTAAGGACCAGCTTGCAATCATTGAAAGCAGCATCAAGAAACTTCAGTTTCACTTGAAATAAAAAAAAAAGTTTCAACTAATCCATCTGAGATACAAAGATACAAATGAAACAGTCCTTTCCCTTAAGGAAAAAGCAGTTTCAGTTAAACAAAAATACAAATGAAACAATTCTTTTTCTTAAGGATTTACATTCTATGGGGGGGCAGAAAGGGGGGGAGAGGGACATATACACATAAATATAAAGACAAAATAAATACAAGGTAACTTTTTGGGAGAGCACTGGCAGCTCCAACAGCTTTCTCACTTCTCATCAATCACTGTCTTTCTACTGACGGCTTCCCTACTGTCTACAAACATGCCCAAGTTTCCTCTACCCTTCAAAAATCCTGATTTGGTCCTTTTCTGCTATCTCTCAAACTACATCTTTATTCCCTTGAGAAGACCATTTATAATAGGTGACTTTACTTCCTTTTTTATGAATTCTCTTTAAAAAATTATTTTCATGTTTTATTTTTTCCATTTACTTGTAAAAAACAATTCTTAACATTTATTTAAAAAAATTTTTATTTTCTCTTCCTCCATCTTCTCCATTCCCTGAGAAGGCAAGCAATTTGATATGGATTCTACATGTGCATTTTTCCTATATTAGCCATGTTGCAGACAAAAAAAATCCCCACAAGAAAAACAAAATAAAAAAGTATGTTTCAATCTATATTTAGACTCTTTCTCAGTTCTTTCTCTGGGGATGGATAGCATTTCCTTGGATCATTGTGTTGCTGAGAATGGCTCCAATTTTTTTTCACAGTTGATCATTCTTATAATATATCTTGTATTGTGTATAATATTCTCCTAGTTCTGCTCACTTCACTTTGCATCAGCTCATGTAAGTCTTCTCGAATCTTTCTGAGACTATCTTGCTTGTCATTTCTTATAGCAAAATATTATCCCATCACATTCTCATATTATGAGAATATTATTCATATTATCCAGCCACCAGCTAACTGATGGATATACTTTAAATTTCCATTTTTTTGCTACCACAAAAAGACCTGCTATTAATATTTTTGTACATATGGGTGCTTTTCCTTTTCTTTGATCTCTGGGATTCAGACCTAGTAGTAGTCAAAGGTTATGTACAATTTTATAACCTTTTGGCCTAGTTCTAAATTGTTCTCCAGAATGGTTGGATCAATCATGAACTTTCTTCTTAATTCTTTTCAGTCTGGCTTCTAACTTCATCATTCAATGAAAACTTCTCTCTTCAAAATTACCAGTGATCTGCTAATTGCTAAATCCAGTGGTCTTTGCTCAGGCTTCATACTTCTTGACCTCTCTGTAGTCTTTGTCATTGTCAGTGATCCTCTTTTTAATATTCTCTTTTCTCTGGATTTTTGTGACCTTGTTCTCTTCAGGTTCTTGTCTCTTTCTCAGCCTCTTTTGTTGGATTGTCACCTAGACTATACCCACTAAGCATAGATGTTTTTCAAGGCTTTATCCTGGTTCCTCTTTTCCCTATCAGTTCTCATGAATTCTCTATATAGGGGATTCTTAGATTTGTTTATTCATCCCTAACCTCTCTTCTGAGTTCTAATCTCACTTCTTCATTATTTATTGGATGTCTTGAACTAGTTGTCCCCTATAATCTTAAACTCGACATGTTCAAAATTAGCCTTATCTTTCTTCCCAAATCTTCCCCTGTTCCTAACTTCCTTGTAACTGTTGAGGGCTCTGCTATCTTCCTAGCTACCCAGGCTTGAAATCCAGGTTCTTTCTCCAATCAGTTACCAAATCCTGTCAATTCTTTTTTTTTTTAAATTTTATTTTTTATATACAAAACATATGCCTGGGTAATTTTTCAACATTGACCCTTGCAAAACCTTCTGTTCCAATTTTTCCCCTCCTTCCCCCCACCCCCTCCCCTAAGTGGCAGGTAGTCCAATACATGTTAAATATGTTAAAGTATATGTTAAATACAATATATGCATACATATTTATACAGTTATCTTCTTGCATAGGAAAGATCGAAATCCTATCAATTCTAACCTATCATTTCATTCCTTGATTATTGCAATAGCAGCTAGGGGTTTACCTGCCACAGGTCTCTTCTCACTCCAGTCCATCCACTGAGCCCCCAAAAGAACAGGTCTGACCAACCATGTCACCTCCACCTCCTTAGAGGTGTCCCTAAGTGGTGTCACTTAGTATTTTAACCTCTATTATCTCTGGAATGAAATCTAAAAATCCTCTTTTGGACTCTTAAAGCCCTCAAACCTGCCCCCTTCCTACCTGTACAGACTTATACTTTCTTCTTTTTACTGTGTTGTTGTGATATATTGTCTTCCTTATTCTTTCATACATAACCCATTTAATTTTCATCAGCTGTTCCCTATACCCCAGAAAATTACATTTGGGAACAGAGTGGATTATGAAGTATTTATGAAGTGCTTATTATATGCCAAACACTTGCTAAGCATACACATAGAACAGGGAGAGAGCTTTACTCTCAATAAACTCAATCTAGATTAATTGAGGGGATAAAACTCCATAGGAGGTTTTTGTTGCAAGGCAGATGGAAAAGGCTCTAGTGATCCTAAAGGGATGTTAGTGGATCAAAGGGTAGGGGCCAGGGATCTTTTTTTTTTTTGGTACCTGAGAGGGTCAAGTTGAGTATCTGAGGGGATGGACTGGGGTGGTTTGGGAAGAAACGCTGATTGAAATCTCTCCGAATGAACAGGTAAGGATGGATTGTTATCTGTCTCACAAATATCATTCCATAATCCAGACCATCCCTTGTCTAAACTTCCTTTGACTGTCAATTAATCAGACATTTTACAAGCATTTATTAAGCATTTACTGTATATCATATTTTGTGCTAAGCTTTGGGGAATACAAATTAGTTACGTAATCTCTTCTTGCAAAAGCTTTCAAGGAGAAGACAAAAGCACATAAACTTTAAGACCTCGAAACCAAATTAAGACTTTTGGAACATTTGTATAAGGTTGCACAGAATAAATACACAGAGAACACATGCAAATGAGTACAAAATTATTAAATATAAACTAGTTTGGGAGGGAGGGAATTGAATGTTGGGAGATTGAGAAAGGCCTTGTTGAGCTGGATTCTGAAATTAGAGGATACCATTGTTACTCAGGTTCAGGGGTCCTCAAACTATGGCCCGCGGGCCAGATGCAGTAGTTGAGGATGTTTATCCCCCTCACCCAGGGCTATGAAGTTTCTTTATTTAAAGGCCCACAAAACAAAGTTTTTGTTTTTCCTATAGTCCGGCCCTCCAACAGTCTGAGGGACAGTAAACTGGCCCCCTATTTAAAAAGTTTGAGGATCCCTGTTGAGTCAAGTTCTTCCAGCCTTAGTGCATTCTTTGAATCCTCAGAAATATTCATAGCATTCATTTTATTAGTATGGCGGGATGTATATGTAATCTGGAACTATATAAATGGTGGTGGTACAGACTCAGAAAATTTTTATGGTTTTTTTAGGTATATTTTTTAGGTTAGTAAGTGTGTGATCCCCAAATTCTGGATACCATTGACTTAAATGACATTGATTACATGTGATGACTGAATGTAAGCTGTTACTTAATTTATTTTAAGACTTGTTATGTTCAGAAAATCTTATGTTAGTTAATTAAAGGATTTTATAGCATATTCTGTTCTAGACTCACATTATGCTTAAAAAAAAGAAAGGCTTAATTGTTTTAATGTATGCAGAGTTTTTTTTTTAAAGATTGAATGTAATCATAAGGTTTCTTTTGTATATTAAATGAAATCATGATCTTTATGAATTTGAAAAATACATATAGTTTCTTTTTTACTTTTTAGTCAACAGAAATGAAGCTGAGGATATAGCTCACTTTTAAGATGGAGAACTTTATTCTTTATGAAGAGATCGGAAAAGGAAGCAAGACTGTTGTTTATAAAGGACGAAGGAAAGGAACGATTAATTTTGTAGCCATTCTTTGTACAGATAAATGCAAAAGACCTGAAATAACTAACTGGGTAAGTAAAGTATTCCACCTTCCCTTACTGGAAATATGCAGCTGTAAACTATAATGCAATGATGTAATGAATCATTTTCAGTTAAGCTGATGTCATTGAATTTAATCAGCCTTTACAGGGATAGGGATGTAAATTTTGTTGAGGGGCACTTGACTTGAGAAAAAATAATCAAGTGAAAATCAGTAAATTAGGTAACTAAGAAAATTAATTGTCCTTTCAAAAAGGGAGAAGTATTTATCCACTTCATTACTTTTTAAATTAGATCACAGAACATTACTCACATGGATCAGGGATCTCATTAATAAGGGAATTCCTTCCAATAGACCATTACATTTTATCAGATGGGCACAACCAATATTGCAAGTATACTTCATGAATGAAGACTGAAGGAAGTAAGAATCCTCTGCCTGTAAGGGCAGCTTCCTTTTGTGAATTGTTCTAATTTGGGGAAAATTCTCGCTTATCTCGAGTCTTAATCTTTGCAATGTGTACTCCTTTGCTCTTAATTCTATCCTCCAGGACCACACAGAACAAATCTCAAACTTTTTCCTTCACATATTTGTTGCACTTCCTAAGTTTTCCAAGCTTAACAAATTAGGTCCTTAGGTTGATCTTTGAATAGCATGGTTTCCAATCCCCTTACCGTCCTGCCCTGATCACTTTCTCTGGGTATGTTTCTGGGAATGTGTCCTTGTCAAAAATTTATAAGATCCCTAGCTCCCCACACTACTCCAGATGTTGTCTGATTAGAGTAGAATCCTTCATTTCTAGTGTTCAGTCTCTTTTCCTGAGGGTACCCCTCCTCATTGTATAAGTAGTGCACAATAGTCTTGAGATAGTCTAAATTAAAGAAGACAAATTCCCCAGTGGCCTGAACCAGATTAATATGTAATTGAAAAATGTTTACAAAATAGCCTAGATTCTGTTAATTGTTTTTCTAAATCAATATGCAGTCCACAGAATCTGTTTCTGCTAGAGTTTGAACTAGTGTCCTAGATGATTACAGATGTTTTTATCTTTCTGTGACATTTGCAGAATTTTGATAGTTTTACAATAATTTTTTTTCATGCCTGATATCTAGTAATTTAGATTCCTTCCTGTTCTCAGTCCAATTATTAGGTAGTTGACAAATTAACTGCCATACTTTTGGTATCTTCTGGTTTTCTTCACTAGAACAGATTTTTTTAAAGGAGGTTTTCTTCTGGTAATAAAATCTTTGATTTTAATAATATTAGCTAGTATTTATATAGCACTTTAAAACTTGAAAAGCTCCTTACAAATAACCTTGTGATTATTTTATCCTTGTAATAAACCTTAGTCAGTGAACAAGAATTGTTTAAGTGCCTACTGTGTAATGTGTATTGGGGGTACAAAGAAAAGCAAAAGAACCCAGCTCCTAGTTTCAAGAATCTCACAGTCTAATGATAGAAATAGCATGCAAACAATTATGGACAAAAAGATCAATACAAGATAAATTGGGGATAGTGTTGGAGGGAAGGTACTGAGTTTAAGGATGCCCAGGAAAGGGTTCTTGCAGAAGGTGGGATTTTAGCAGGGACTTGGAGGAAGCTAGGGAAGCCAGGAGGCGGAGATGAGGAGGAAAAATGTTCTAGGCATGGAGGACAATTACTGAAAAGGCTTGGAGTTTGAAGATGAATTATTATTGCAAGGAAGAGCAAGGAGGCCAGTGTATTGGATTACAGGATATGTGAAGGGGCTAGGAGCTTTAAACATCAAATGGAGGGCTTTATATCTGATCTTAGAAGTGATAGAGAACATTGAAATTGATTGAGTTGAGGGAGGGGAGGACATAGTTAGATTTGTGCTTAGAAAGATCAGTTTGACAGCTGAGTGGAGGACTGGAGTGTGGAGAGACCAGAGGCTGGGAAACCAACCAGTGTGCTATTTCAGTAGTCCAGGTATTGGGTGAGAAGAACCTGCCCCAGGATGGTGACTGTCAGTGTAGAAAAGTTCATGAGAGAAGTAGGATCAATATGATTGATAATTCCTTGGATATGGGGCTGGGGGAGGTGGGATAGAGAAAGAAGGTGCTATTATTATCCCCATTATACAGATAAGAAAACTGAGGCAGAAGATGATTGATTCTCCTGGGTCATACAACCTGTAAAATGTCTGAGGCTAGATTGGAAAATTCAGCTCTTCCTAATTCCATGTCAAACTTTTCCAGTTGTCCAGTTTTTTGTTTTGTTTTTTTAACTTTCTTCCAATAAATTGTTCTCAAAATTATCTACAGGCCTCTTGTGAGTTGTTGAGTTAATATCAACATTTAAGGAGATGTATCTTTTATAAAACTGAATAATTTAATCATATGTATTTTTGATTCTTCCTCTTATTCTCCTTATGGTATAATTATTGCATAATGGGGTAACATCGCCACCTGGTGGGCCTTTATGATATTGTCACCCTACAATTTTATATTTTTTTCCATTTTAGACAGCAATTTAGTTTAGCAAACTTTTAGGCATCTACTATGTGGAAAGCACTGTTTATAAAAGTTAAATAATTTTTAAATTTTAAAATTTAAAAAAGTTTAAAAAAGTTAAACAATACTTTCTTTTGCCTGGGTAAATAACAGATTTGTTTTTTGTTCTTTTCAGGAGTAAAGTTTACCAGCATCAACTATCCAAAACTAAATTTTTTCCATTTATATTTCCATTTTTTCTTCTAAGTCCTTTAACTTAAATTGGAAGGTGCATGCGAGATTATTTCTAGAGTTCATTCTTTGATGGTGTAGTCCCTGCTTCTCTCGTTTCTTTATATTCATGTAGTTTCTCCTTTTCAATCAGAATCAGATCCAGAGTAGCTGTGATTTCATTCGATCCTCACTAAAAACTTGTGATATAGGTGCTAATGGTATTATATTTATTTTATTGATGAGGAAGCTAATGCTTAAAGAGGGCAGAAGATTTGAATGTTAGGTCTTAAATCCTGGACGGGGATTCTTGGTCTAGTGTTACTGCTGTGACACCATCTTGCCTTGTATATTCTAAGTAGAAGTTCTTAATTTGGAGTCTTTGGATCTCTTTGGGAGATGGCCATAGTTAGGTTTCAGGAGGTTAGTGGATGCAGATGGAAGAGAAATGACATCTTTATTTTTACTAATCACTAACAGAAATTTAGCATTTTCTTTAGTTATTTAAAACCTTTATCCTGAGAAGGGATTCATCATTTTCACCAGACTGCCAGAAGGTTCATGGAAGAACAAAAGTTAAGAAGTCATATGAGACAGACAAATAGACAGAGAGAGAGAGAGAGAGAAAAGGAGGGGGCAGACACAGAGACAGTCAGAAGCAGAGAAAGAATAGGCAGAGAGAGAGAGAGAGAGAGAGAGAGAGAGAGAGAGAGAGAGAGCTAGACTGACAGAGACAGGCAGAGACAGAGACGGGGGAGAAAGACAGAGACAGGGGAGAAAGACAGAGACAGAGACAGAGATAGACAGACCAAGAGCTAGCAAGCCAGAATGAGAATGATAGAGGGTCTCACAGAGTTGTTGAGAGAAAAGCTTTGTAAAGCTGAAAATTTCCATACAAATGAGTTAATATATTTGAAGGGGGAGTATGAAAGTGATGATTTTAACTATAGTTTTTAAAGCCATATGTTTATTTGGATCCAGCACTCAAGTGCTACATGAGATTTATTAATATTTATTTATTATATATAAGTATAAACAATATAACCGTTATTTGTTAATATCTAAAAACTAGCATATGAAGTATTAAAATTTTTAATTAGGTAAATATGGAGAACCTTACTTTTTTCCTTTTTGTTTTCATATGATTATGGCTAATAATACATATTTTATGTAAGTGTGTTAATGAAAATGCCTTAGTAATAAAATAATTTCCCATGTATTAACTGATTATTAAAGTGCTTTAGGTAGTGGGAATATAATGTAGTATAGTAATGTGTTCAGACTCTTGTAGAAATGGATCATAATGGGCTACATATTGACATAGAATACAACAAAATAACATCAGTGGCATATAGTACTTTTATGTGTTGATTAGCATTTCCCAATTATATTTTCATCTGGTTGGGACTGCACTCTGGAGTTTTGTAGGCCTTGTGTGGGCCATGAGTTTGATACCTCAGAAAGGTTGTTGCAGCAGAGGATCTTGGTTTGAGTCCAACCTCTGCTTCTTGTTGTCAACTCACTTAGCTTCTAAAAGCCTTTTCCTCACCTGTAGAAGGTGGAATTTGATTAGTGAATCTCTAAGATTGCTTCCAGATCAAACTCTGTGATCCTAGGTCTGAAGCAGATATTAAAGTAATAATTAAATGATAACATATTTCACTAGGAATTTAAGGAAAAAGGCTTGTAAGTCTTAAGAGATAAGATTTTGAAAAAGTTTTTTTCTCAAAATACAATATTTCAACTCTTTTTTTTTTATAGGTTCGCCTTACCCATGAAATTAAGCACAAGAATATAGTCACTTTTCATGAATGGTATGAAACAAGCAATCATCTCTGGCTTGTAGTAGAATTGTGTACAGGTGAGAGCCAGTATTGTTAATGCAAACCTCTTAAACATTTGAAAAAGCATTTGTTCTACATTTGTTTTCTTTTTAAAGTTTTATTAATGTCGTTTGTCTTTTGTGTCTTAGCAATTTCTCAATATTTCCATCTCCTGCATCAAGAATATTCCTTTCTGACTAAGTTAAGCATTTAAGGAAAACTGATGATAGCAACTGTTTTTGATAGTGAATGTTATATTCTGTATCTATAGTCTCTTAGCTCTTAGATGAGAATAGAGGATCTTCTTGTGTTTTCTGTTACTTCTTCATTTATTAGTTTATCTAAAAAGCACGGAAAATCTAGAAAAGCAATGTTGACATATGCTTATTTGGGAAAGCCCTTAAATTGATTCAAAGATTGGGACTCTCACAAAAGTCCTGCTTTCAAGTCTTATCTTGATGTAGAAGTGATTCTCAATTCTTGACAGCTGTGTCATTGTAATGGAAGTTATGGCAGATTCCAGAACGCTGGAAAGACTTGCTCTCGGTATAGCTCCTGGCAAACAGTATTTACTGTCTGAGAAATAACTTAGTAGGTATGGAGACTTTTGTTACCAATATATATATGGTCATTATTATGTAATGATGTGGCTGGCCATGACATTACATTAAATCTGGAATCATACAGCATGGTTGTCACTGTTTGACTTCCTTCTGTGACAGTAGTTTCAAGGTCACAGAAAAAGGGGTAAGGATACTGAGAATCATGTTGTTTTTAAATTGTCTGGAAACAGCAATTTAACTGTTGCTAGTGTACATGTGATATTAACTGCCAATCAATGAAGCAGTATGGTGTAGGAGGAGCTAATTTATATCAGTATAAATGAAAATAGAAGATTTGAAGAAGTTATAAATAAATGGGATGATTTGCATGTCCTCTTAGAAGAGGTAAATAAGAGAGGTGAAAATATTGGTTGTGTTGTCTATTTAAAATCAATAAGAAACATCATCTAATAGGTCAGTTGGTTATTTTGTCTTTCATTATAATAAATATAAACAAAAAGACCATCATGAAGATAACTATAGCTGATGGGTCAATCTCCATTAAAGAAAATGACAAGATGAAGAAATTCTGTAAAAGTATTTTATAAGTTCTTTCCCTTCCTCCATTAATTCACTTAGTACTTAATGACTTCAGTAGTACAAAGATGTAAGCATAGGGGAAGGGAAATATGCTAGAAAATATAAGCAAATGTTAAGCAACAGGAGAGGTCAAAGGCCACAAGCCTGTAGATCTTGAATAGTTTCTTCGAGAAGAGGGTCAGAACATGCTGGACATCAGACATCAGAATCATTGAGCATCGCAAAAATGAATTAATGATATTCTAACAGACAGTTGGATGTGAGAGTTATTTCTGAATCAACTTTCTGTATACAAGGAAACACTTGTCTTGTTGGAGAAAAGATCAAAATCAGTACCAAATTAGAATAATTAAGATGAAAGATAAGAAATGAAATTAGTTTCTTTTTTCTTTAAATAATTCTGACTTTTTATTGACAAGAACCCATGCCTGAGTAATTTTTTACAACATGATCCCTTGCACTCATTTCTGTTCCGATTTTCCCCCTCCCTCTCTCCACCCCTTCCGCCAGATGGGAAGCAGTCCTATACATGTTAAATATGTTATAGTATATCCTAGACACAATATAATATGCAGAACAAACAATTCTCTTGTTGCACAGGAAGAATTGGATTCAGAAGGTAAAAATAACCCGGGAAGAAAAACAAAAATGCAAACAGTTTACATTCATGAAATTAGTTTCTTAAAGTTAAACAGGGTTTAAAGTTACTTCAGTTCTAATCTGACATATTCAAACAAATGATCAACACTGAAAAATAGGTAATGGATGGAGGAATGAATATACATATAGGGAATTATCATTTCCTAAGGAAATTTAACCAATGGAGATTATTTATCCCAGTGAAACTAAAAGAGTCTGGAAACTACCTTAGCTTATAAATTACCTGTTTTTCTTTCTAATCTGGAAGAGAGTGCATGAGCTAGACATAACACCAGTTTAAAATATAAACTTCTGTAAAATTTCATGAAAGAGAATGGTAGAAGATTATGTGTGTCACTGGCTCTCAAAAATACCAAGAAAACAAATTCAAATAAAGATGGGAGCAAAATGCACTTCAGCCAGATTACCTTAGAACCATTTAAGGATAAGAGTGGAAGGAGAACAGCAAACAAAATAATGAAAAGAATCTGTCAGTCCTTATTTAAGAAACTAGGTTCTCTATGGTTCATAGTGGAAAGTTGGGAATAGAGGAGGATAACATTTGATTTTGCAAAACAAAATCTTTCCTTCAACAAGTCTGATATCTATCTATGGCAAAGCCTGTGGACTCCTTGTCAAAATAATGTTTTTAAATCAGTAAAAATAGGGAGTATTACAAAAGATATAAATTGCATTGAAATAAAGATGTAATTTTTTTTTCTTATCTAAGTTTATTTATCCTCTTTTACCTCCAGGGATCCATGGTCCCCAGATTAAGAGCCCTTCTTCTAGAGCATAGTACCAGAGGGAAAAGGATCCCAGTTACTTAGTAGTTGTAGATGACTGAGTCCTTCCTCAACAATTCTTTATTTGGAGCCTAGTCATATTTATTTAGTTACAGAGGTTATACATTTATAGATTAATCTTATGGTTCCATTAGGGAAAAATGATCTTTCTTAACATTTTGAAATAATATAAATGCATTTTTATCACATAGTATTGATTTGTGTATTAATATGTACATATGGTTTGCTATTTTGTATTTACTTTTTGTAACAATTTTTTTTTTTGTTATGTAAAGATGTAATGTAAAGAAAGTCATCATTCTTCCATTCTACTTGATTATTTAGTGGGAATGATCCTTATAAATTTATTGTAGGTGGTTCTTTAGAACTGGTTATTGCTCAAGATGAACACCTTCCTGAAGATGTAGTAAGAGAATTTGGGATTGACTTGGTGACTGGATTACATCATATTCATAAACTTGGAATTCTCTTCTGTGATCTTTCTCCTGGGAAGGTAATTAAAACATTGTCTACTTTCTTGCTTTTAAGCTAATTTGCATTGTCTAATCATTTCTTGAAGATATTTTGCTGATGTAGGCTAAAATTTGGTACCTTAAGTCCTTGTAAGATATAGAAAATAGTAGGACATAGACATTTCTTTGTATTAAAAGAACCTAAAATTAAATACAATACTGTATGTTATTAGTTTCCCATTCAGATTGCTATTAAAATCTGAAGGAAATTCTTCTCTTCAGAGTTCCTTGAGTAGTTAAATGAACTCTTACTATTTTTGCATTAATGTCTTCTTTTTGAGATTATAGCTTGGTCTTCCCTGCCACCATAGTAGCTTTTTATGGTCAGACTCTTTTTTCTTTATTCATTTTTCTAGCCCATTTCTTGACTTTAAACTTGGTTAAATTTGGGTTCTGCTCATCTGAGGCTGAAGAAGCATTGCCCTAAGAGTCAGGCTTTTTTTTGTGGTGTTTTCAGAACTAATTCTGGGTCCCTGCAAGTTTTTTTTGATACTTTCAAGGTGGTATTTATTATTCTAGGAGAAGTAAGATCACTGCTCTCCTGATCTGTGCTCTGGTCTTTATCAAGGAAGGGCCTGGTCTCCTGCAACTGCATCAGAACTCTTCTCTGCTTTGATAGTTGTGACTGTTTCCTTGTGATAGATCCCCAGTGCTTTTCTCTGACTTTAACCATGACTCAGAATTACATATGGGCAGTAGAGTTGTCAGTCAGCTTCAGCGGTACCCAGTGCCTGCAAAAGGTTCACTGTGATATCTTTCTGAGCAGTTAGCAAATCATCCTTCCTGTCTCTGGACAAAGAGATTCCAAAGCTGCTGCCACCGCCACTGTATGTATGGTCTCCAGACAGAGTTTTACCAAACTTCCACCTCAATTTTGCAGATTTCTGCTTATCTCACCCCAACTTTTTGTTGGCTCTACCACTCTAAAATTTGATTTAAGGCATTAATTTAAAGTTTGGAGGGGAATGTTGGGAGAACCCAGCCATGTGATTGCCCCTAATCTGCCATTTTGACTCCCTCAGCAGTTTCTAGGTAAACAAACTAATTTTCTTGTAAAGAATTCACTATTTAATTCCACATTGGAATTAATGCATCAACAAATGAAGAATATGAATGTTCAATTCTAATTTTCAATCTTATGAGAGACTTTTAAAAAATCCATTTATATATAAGGACAAAATGATTTCCAGTGCAGTGAAACTTTCTAGCCTATGTCTTGTTTTATTTAGAACAATGAAATCTGGATAAGCAGTTGCTGGATAATACTTTATATGTATGCAAGTACCCAGGCAGAGATTTCTCTTGTATAGTAAATAAACAGTCATTGCTAAGTGACTAATAATAAGAATTGAACCCAGATTAAAAAAAATATTAGGGAGTTCTCTTCAGAGGAGTTGATAATTAATAATTTATCATTTAAGGCCTTGGTGAATGTTTTAAAGAAAGAGCTAGGATATCTTAGGGTGCTTTTGATGAAAGTTAAAATTTTTTTTTGGATGATGGAGAGCCCAGTATACACTTTCACTTGAATAGATCTGTTATTGGAATTTTGGGCACCTTGAATTATGAAATATTTATTGAAGTTTAAAACTGTACATCTTTTGGTGGCTACACCAGGCCACCCCAGGGAAGAAGAGGAACAAATTGGTGATTTTTAAGTCTGGCTTATGCTTTCCTTTTCTAAAAAAATCATCTTACTGAAAACAAATGATACCTATCATAAAATTATTAATCCCCATGTATCTGAATTTAACATATTTTATGTTATGGCAAATACACAGGCTCCTCTATTCGGTAACTAATTGAGTTCCAACTGTATACAAGGCACTTTCTTTTTTTGGGGGGGGGATAACTTTCTTTTTCTTTTTTTTCATTTTTTATTGAAGTTTTTATTTTCAAAACATATGCAAGGATAATTTTTCACCATTGACCCCTGTAAAACCTTGTGTTCCAATTCCCCCTCTTCAGCCCCTCCCCTAGATGGCAAGTAAATCCAATATATGTTAAACATGGTAAAAAAGATATGTAAATCCAATATAAGCATACATATTTATACACACTGCTGCACAAGAAAAATCAGATCAAAAAGGAAAAAATGAGAAGGAAAACAAAATTCATGCAAACAACAACAAAGAATGAAAATGCTATGTTGTGTTGAGTGTGCCACACTCAATTCCCACAGATCTCTCTCTGGTATAGATGGCTCTCTTCATCACAAGATCATTTTATATTGTATATATGTATGTGGCATATGTATACTACATCATTTCTTAAATGTTTAAAATTTTGTTTGAAGCATTATATATTAGTTCCTATGTATACTAACCCTTTCATTACGAAATATAAAGAAATCCAAATTGATTAATTTGGAGATTCTTATTTCCTGATTTAGGCATCTGGGTGGCATAGTGTACTAGGCTTAAAGTCAAGAAAACAAGACTTCCCATGTTTCCATGTGGTCTCTTACATTTACTAGTTGTGTGACCCTGGGCAAATTGATTAATCCTATTCGCTCAGTTTCTCCATCTGTAAAATGGACTGGAGAAGGAGAGGGCAAACTACTGGAGTATCTTTGCAAGAAAACTCCAGATGGGGTCACGAAGAATTGGGTATAACTGAAGCAACTCAACAGCAAGAAAAATTCTCTGATTTGGACATTCTTTAGTTAGTACACATAATTTAAACTACTTAAAATTTAATTATATCTACCTTTTAAATGAGGGAAAACTCTTTTAAGTAGGCATAGCATGCCAGTATATTGGTGCTGAGTTTTAATAAGCTCATAATTTCAATGTGTGTACCAGAGGTACCAGCACTATGAGCTTCTGTGTATGGGATGGATACTTTGTTAATGTTGCTGCGCAGCTCTAGTGACTTTGAGTTGGTTTTTGAATTTTAGCCCTGGAAATATAAGAAAGTAATTCCTCTTGGCATGTGGAAGAGCACATCACGTTCTTGCTGCTCTCATGGGCAGGGTGGGACTGGGCCCTCATTCCATCCTTAAGAAAACCTGAGAAATAATGTCCTCTGTGATGCTATGCCTTCCATTGTTGGGCTCTGGGAAATGAGCTACTTGTCTAGTTTATCTTTTTGTACTGAGTTTTAAAAACTACTAAATTCATCCTACTCTCCCTCTGGTTTCTTTTTTTTCCCTTTTGAAGTAGTTTCAATGTGATTATTTGGTTTTTAACATTGTGCTAAAGTGAATGCTGAAAATATCAAGAATTGTTACAAGTTGCTTCCCTTGTATACTTATTTGGGAATTCAGTACAGCAGTGATACAAATTTATCCCTTGTATTCTTACCTTTTTCAGGATAAATGCTAAAAAAATACATTTTTATCCCTCGAATGGCATAGAATATTTATAAAGTTTTGGTAGAGTTAGATTTCTTTTTCAAGTCTACATTTCTAAATCTCCATAGATCCTCTTGGAAGGACCTGGCACGTTGAAATACAGTAACTTTAGCTTGGCCAAAGCAGAAGGTGAAAATTTAGAAGAATTCTTTGCTTTGGTGGCATCAGAAGAAGGTGGAGGTGATGGTGAAAACATACAGAGAAGGTGTATGAGAAGCAGAGTTAAAGGTATGTTATCTATAGAAATTTCTGAGTTATTAATACTAGTCATAGACCAGCCACCACAATTATCTGTTGAATAACATGTATTGCCCATGTTTTTTGTTTTAAATATTTTTTGTTGTTCTGTTTTTTCAGTTTTTTAAACTTTCATCATATTAAAGCTTTCATGACAGCCAATTAACTTGAAAGTGTGATTTTGCTCACTAGACACTGTTTACTACCTACAATCTTCATGTGGAACATAATCGTATAACACGACTAGGAAGCTTTGGGAGCTCTGGACTAGATTTAGATCAGAGTAATCTAAATAGGATCTTTAGGTCTGATCTAAAGATCAGAGAAATAAGAGTGATTTCATCTAGTTCTGGCACATTTTCTAATCAACAAATATATTTTTTCTATCCATTCCCTCTGCTACTGCTTTTCTCAACTTAGCTATGTCTTCCTCACTTTCTTTTTCTCTTCACATATGTCTTCTGTCTTAAAAAGAAAATACAAAAAAAAAATCCTAATTGGATCCTACTATTCCTATTTTCTGTCTTTCTGTATCTCTCCTTGCCTTCATGGCTAAAGTCCTTGTGAAAGTCTTCTATAGCTGGTACACTTCCTTTCCTCCCACTCCTTCTGAACTCTTTCCAGTCTGGTTTCCAACCTCATCTTTCCATTGCAAATACTCTCGCCAAGTTACTAATGACCTTTTTTAATTGCCAAAACTAATGGCCTTGTTTGAGACCCAATCCTTCTGTAGCATTTGGCCCTGTTGGTCACCCTTTTCTCCTGTGCGCCCTCTCCTGTTGAGATTTATGTGATACTGTTTGCTCCCGACTCTTCTGTCAGTCTGACCATTCTTTCTGATTTTCTTTTGCTCGTTCTTCATCCAGGTTAGGTCCACTAGCCAAGAATGTCTCTCCAAAGCTCTGCCCTAGGATCTCTTTTCTTTTCCCTCCATACTCTCTCACTTGTTGATCCAATTAGGTGCACTGGGTTCTATTATCATCTTCTCTATTCAATTGATCACTCCATCTATATATCCAGCTTCCATCTCCTTCCTGAGCTACATACAGATCCACATAACTAACTGCTTTTGGACTATCAAGCTAGGTGTTTCCTATGTGTCTCAAACTCATTATGTTCAAAATAGAACTCATTCTCTTTCCACCCCAGTCCTTTTTTCATCTCTATTATTGTTGAGGGTACAATCATTTTTGATGACCTGAGTATCATTCTTGGCCCCATTCTGACCAGACATAACAATTCCAAATCTTCTTGTTTCCATTTTAACAGAATATCTCAGATATATCCCCTTTTCTGTATTCATATAGACACCAGCTTAGTTCAAGCCTTCATTAACTTGCACCTTTGTCAGCCAAAGGCCTGCAGGTACAAAAAGGGAAGTGGATATTTTTGGACAGAAAAAATATATAGGAAAAACTTAAATTAGGTACTTTATTTACACATCCTAAGTAAAATCCCATTTTAATGCAATGAGTTAGGATAAAAATAAGTTTGTAAGATTTTTTAAATAAAAATTTTTTAAAAATAGAATTTGCTAAATTGCTATAAGAATTTTATTAAAATGTTTGATTAATGATGGAAGTTAAAATTCAAGTTTTTTTATTTTAAAAATAAAGGTGTTTTCTCTTTTTTACATTAATTAATTTGAATACCATTAAGTTATTAAAATTCAAAGTAACATAAGAGGCATGAACATCATTTAAATATTTTTTGGTTGCTAATTTTCTTTGTAGACTTTTTCATTAAAACAGTTTGTATAAAAATGAGGTTTTACTCTGTACTAATACATTTAGGATTTAATATGTATATTTATTCCATTGAACACAAGGAAAGTCTTTTCACTGGTTTCTTAAAACTTTTCCTTATTCTCTGGTGTGTTTTGGTTTGATAGGCTTATTTACATATTTATAGAGTGTAATTATCTTTTGAATTCTCATTTTCCTAAGGCAAACGTGCACTTTTGTAATTGTTTCAGGAAAAAAATATGGTAGGAGTTAGCCACTTCCATTATGTGTTATCTCCCTTATGAAAGAATTATAATGGTAACAGTGAGACTAGTAAATGCAGCAATTATAATCAGGAAGGACAGATTTATCATCTCATTTCAGCTGCAGCAATAAACTTTTAATGAACATCTGGATAGATAGGAAGTGGAGAAGGAAAACATACGTATATTATTTGCTAAGAGTTATCTTTTTGATAACTTGTATAGTATTGATTTCTTTAGTCTTCCTGGACCAATGACCAAGTACCATTTGAATTTACATAATGCTTTATATGGTATCCTTAACGAACTTCAATAATGTTCATGTAATTCAGGGTTAACTGTGCAACAAATGTTAGAGAGAGCAGAACTTTAGAACCAGGAAACAGAGAAAATGGTTTTCTGACTCTCTCAGGCTTTAAAGACCAGGCTTAACCAGAAGGGTTATTGGAGATAAAATGTACTGGAACTTTATTGATGCTGTTTGCATTTACCCTGAAAAAGGTAGTTTTGTTGCATACTTGCTGGAGAAAATGAATGCATGTATTACATTGAGTTGCCTGTAGGTATAATATTAGGTTTTATCTTAACACTATGTTATTACCTTAAAAAAAGATAACATAACTAAATGTGTTGTGTCCCTTAATTACATGCAGCTAGTTGAAAGTCTGTTTTATAATTATTAAGAAAAACTCAAACTTTCCAATTAGAATAAATGTAAGTAACATTAATTTTCTCTAATTGAACAGTTATTATTCATTTGTCCTTTAGCCACTTTTTATTAATTTCATTCTCTCTCAAATAAATTACTTTGAGAATCACAGGAAAGTTTGTGTTTAATACTATTGTGCTGCTCTTTGTACTTGGACTTTAGGGTCTCCCATCTATACTGCTCCAGAAGTTATTAAAGGGATGGACTTCTCCATAGCAAGCGATCTATGGTCTTTGGGTTGTCTACTCTATGAAATGTTTTCAGGTAATTTATTTTTCTTTTAATTTCTACAGAAGATAACTAATACACGAATGTTTATAATGTTCCTTATTGAGGGGCCGCTGCTAAGTTGAGAGAGCATTTAATAAAGTCTGTCAGTTGTTCAAATGTCCTGCCTTTAAGACAAATAGTTGACTTTTTATTTGAATTACTTGAGTATGATGAAAGTGATGAGATAATTTAATATGTACAGATGCATTTGGAGTTTTCCTTCCTTCCCTTTCTCCTCCTTCTCTTCCTACTTTCTCTTTCTTTCTCCCTTCCTCTCCCTCTTCTCCTTTCTCCTCTCCCCCCTTTCTCCCTCTTTCTCTTCTCCTTTTTTCTCTCATGCTGTCCTCTCTTCCCTTCTCTTCTCTTCCCCTCCATTCCTTTCCTCAAGCATATTTTAGCCAAGTATCCATAGGAAAGTCTCAGTGCCTGAGGTAATTCCCCAAAACTATAAAATATAGATAATTGAATGAAATCACAAATTTAGATCCTTTCCTCCATATTCCTAAATTGTTATATAACTGTTTATCAAAGAGAGGGAATTGCATATATATATATATATATATATGTATATATATATATATGTATATATGTATATGCATAAATGTATGTATCTATGATATGTTGCATATATAAAAACATTGTTTTATAAAAATATTGTTATTTGAAACTTTATAAAGTTACTCTATGTACCCCATGATATTTGTGACTTGCAAATAAAGAATAAAGAAAATTTATAATTTTTTTTTAGAAAATACATTTTGAAATTCAAAAATACAAAAATGCTGTTTTCATGTTACAGAGAAAAAATAAAATTAAGTTTTAAAAACCTTATGTAAAATTGCTAATTTTAAAGTTATAAATGAATAAATAAGGATGTGACTAGAGAGATGGGATCATGATTATGAATGATATAGTTGTAAGAAGCTTTCATTAGCGATCATCTGGTCCTGATATGTGAATGGCTTCCAAAGGTGATCTGTTCTGTTTTTATATATCAGTTAGGAAGTTTTTCCTTTTTTTGAGTCAAAATCTGCCTTTTTTTTAGTTTTTTCTCATTGATTCTTGTTCTGTCCTTTGGGACCGAGCAGAATCATTATGATTTTTCTTCCCTTCACATAGTTGAGGACTAGTGTTAAGGCAACCCTCACTTTTTTCCTTTCCTAAACAAAATGTTCTCTTCTCCAGGCTAAACTTCTCTAATTTCTTTTACTGATCCTTCTACTGATTCCATTCCTCCCATTATAGTGGGTGCCCTTTATTGGATGAGTCTCAGCTTATTGATATCCTTCTTAAAATGTGGCCTCCCAGAAAGTGATGGCAGTCAGTCAGTAAACATTTATTAAGCATCTACTGAGCTAAATAAGCTCTGAGGAAACAAACCCAAGATTATATTAAAAAAACTTGGTCCTTGCCCTCTAGCAGTTTACAATCTAAAAGGAATTAGTTTAACAATGAAACCATTAACTTATTTGAATATTATACTTTTAAAGTAAAAAAAGTTGATCTCCATCTCGAAATATATTGTGTAGTTCTAACACAAATAGTTCCTATATAAGATTGGTTTGAAAAGTTTGTTGATACCAAAATATTACCTAATTTTGCAAGTGAATTTGTCATTTTTAGGAAGACCCCCATTCTTCTCAGAAAGCTTTTCTGATTTAGTGGAACAAATTTTATATCAAGAGCTTTTGCCACCTACACCAAAAGGTAAATTATTTCATGTTACTTGTGTTTAATTACTATTTTTGCATTTCTTAGATATTCTAATTCTTATTTGGTTTCACAATTTAAAAAAATAAACTTATTTTCATTGTAGTTCATTTTTATTTAATATATTTACTGTAGCATTACAAGTCTTTTTTAATATTCCAAAGTAGTGAAGTAGGAAAATTTTATTTTAATAGTACAACTTAATGTTTTTTTTTAAGGTTTTTTTTTTTTTTTTTTTTTTTTTTTTTGCCATTGGTTGAAAACTGTAGAAAATATTTGAAGTTCTTATAACCAAAGTGATATTTAAAATGTCAATTTTACCTAGGACATTTCTGTGATTTATGTTCAATTCTTGTATGAGCATTTCCAAATTGAATTAGAACAATGGCAAATAAGGGAATTAGTTAGACAAATAAAATTGTTTTATATAGATTTATCTATATTAGAGCCTCATTCTTTCCTGATGTGCCAAGGGAGTCTTTCTTGTGATTTAATTATCATTACCATCAGCTGGTATATGCTGAGGATCTGTTTGCACATGGTGCTATGCAAGATCAAGGTAGAGACATGGAACGTTTTCTGTAAAATCTACATAATGGTATATGGAACATTGCAGAATTATACATTAAGAAGCTTGAGTTTGACAACTAGAAATGAAGAGATGATCATAGTTGGTAATATGCTGCATTGGATGGTTCCCAGTCATCAGCTAGACTGTTGAACTGTCTGTACCCTGTTCTTGGGGTGGGAGGGAGGAAGATGGCTTTGGAGGTCTGTTGGATATTCTTTGTAGAGCACCGCCATATTTTGTCCTGTTATCATACTTCATTGATACCTCAGCCCAGCACTGGACAGTTCTTATATGATCCAAAGATTCAGTTTCCAGATTGAGAGGATTTCTGGATATTTCTGATAACCAGAATGTTATGAATCTTCTTAGCCTGCATTTTGGGAGTGCAGAGTCAGAGATATCCATGGCTGTTGACAGTGAAGAAGTCTACCAGTTCTTTGATCATTTCATCTGTTCCTTTTGTGGCATATTCAGGAATATGAGATTCCCACTTGTTAGGAAACTAATCTGTTTTTTAGGTCATTTTTGTGGAGTGAGACTTATTTTATTTGTGGCTCATCTTAATACATATTTATAAATATGACTTTTTAAAAGGCTACAATTTTTTTAATGTAATTGAATTCCATGGCTTAGTTTAAACTCAAGAAGTGCTATGTGGTATATTACATAGAAAGCCAGGCTCAGATTAAGGAGACCCGAATTCAACTTCCCCCTTCTCACATATATATGGCCTTGTGACACTGAATATGTCAGTGTCCCGGGCAAATCTCTTAGCCTCTTAGTTTTGGTACAACTGCTGTTCTGCATTGGGAGAGGGAGTTTGTTCATGAGTAGTTTTATACCACAGTGGAATCACAAGCCAAAAATACTCCAAATACCCCTGCCCAAAACTCTAGGCCAATTTCATTGTTGGGGAGCTGCTCCCCATATCATATGTTTTGGGCTAATTTTGCCTTCAATTTCTTCTAGGAACCTCCAAATGTTGCTTGTGTCTAATTCTTTTTTTCTTTCTTTTTATTTTTTGCTGAGGCTGTTGGGGTTAAGTGACTTGCCCAGGGTCACACAGCTAGAAAGTGTTAAGTGTTTGAGACCAGATTTGAACTCAGGTCCTCCTGACTTCAGGGCTGGTGCTCTCTCCTGTGCTCTACCTAGCTGCCCCTTGTGTCTAATTCTTTATAGATGTGCTTCTTCAGTAGATTGCATTTATATAGGATCATGAATTTTTATAGGATTATTGATTTAGAACTGGAAAGAATACAAGTCCTTGTAGGATAGATTGTCTTATGTCTGTGAACACCACATTGTTTTACAATAGTAAGTGTTTAATAAGTATTTATTAAAATGAATGGGTAAAAATTCCCATGCAAGCAAGCATTCAGGGTAATAGCTTTCATTATTCATATTAGCCCATAAATAGAGGATACAATTATATTCTCCCTCCAGTCACTTCTGACTTCTCCCTTGGATTCTATACAGTCTCAAACTCTTAGTGCCTTTTTCTAGTATGGACTGTCTTGGAAAGGAAATTGAACTAAAGGTTACTGAAGGTTTCTCTTTGCATCAGACTGCTACCATATGAGTAGTTCATAGTAATAGTAGCGAAGAAGTGAAGTTATTAAGAAAAACTCAAACTTTCCAATTAGAATAAATGTAAGTAACATTAATTTTCTCTAATTGAACAGTTATTATTCATTTGTCCTTTAGCCACTTTTTATTAATTTCATTCTCTCTCAAATAAATTACTTTGAGAATCACAGGAAAGTTTGTGTTTAATACTATTGTGCTGCTCTTTGTACTTGGACTTTAGGGTCTCCCATCTATACTGCTCCAGAAGTTATTAAAGGGATGGACTTCTCCATAGCAAGCGATCTATGGTCTTTGGGTTGTCTACTCTATGAAATGTTCACTTTTTATTTTCCTGGACCTTCTCTATGTCGGACTATATATATATCGCTCTCTTTAAAAAAAAGAATCATGTATATATGTATATATATATACATGATTCTTTTTTTTAAAGAGAGCGATGTTGTTTCTTCCTTCTTCTCCATCTTTGCTTCCAATGCCTCTCATTATGAGTCCCAGAATGCTAGCAACCTAATATTGTTGAGTTAGTTCTCTTTCCTTTTTCTAGGAGGCTGTGTCATATAGCTTTACCTTCTCATTGGTTAAGATCACATACAACTATAATGAATTCTTATTATAATTCCTGGTGATAGAAAGTTGTGAAGAGATATTGGAAACTTATTGGAACTTGGGTTTACTTTTATTTTTCATGGAGTCAGTAGCTTCTATTTGGTTTATTTTAATATCAGAAAATATGTTGTGTAGGTAGGTTTTATAGCTCTTGTGCCAAGTTGTCACATTGTTATTCCTTTTCCAATTCTTTTTTTTCCCATAAATCTAATTTCTTTTCCATTTTCCCCTATACATTTTATAAAAATGTCTTAAAACTCTTAACAAAAAAACTATTGCATTAACCATTCCAGAAACTTCAAGTGAACTTCTGCTGCACCTGTGGTTTTTTTTTTGGAGACTTTGACTATAGATATTTTAGAGTAGTTTTCTTCTTCTGTGTTTTATCTTGAGCATCTCTGTCAACCTAATAGATTTTAATAATAGAATTTTTTTGTTGTTATATACTCATTCTATAAATCTTTTTCTTTATTTCAAACAATGTTAGGAGCTGGGCAGTGGGCTGATCCTATTGCTATCTTCTTGGGATAGTGGGTGTTGTCTTATTCCAGGATTTGAGGAACAGCTCAAGGACCTGAAGGCTTTCAGTACTTCCAAAGGAGCCTGATCTTTACAAGTTCCTGACCCAGGCTTGAGTTTAAACAGCATGCTTGTAAGCTTGCCCCAGTTGGGTTTCAGGAGCCTGCAACAGGTCTGGTTGAGAGTGTCAGCACTCCAGTCTCTACTTTGGTTCAAGATTTCTGTCTAGAGGCAGCCAAGGGGTGCCATAGTGCACCGAGTGCTGCCCCCAGGCCTGGGGAGACCTGACTCTCCTATGGCCTTAGATACTTACTGAGTTACAGTCTCAGTTTCCTCCACTGTAAAATAGGGGTCTCAACAATACCTTCCTCTCAGGGTTGTAGGGAGGGTCCAATGAGAATACTATAGGTAGGGCTCTCAATACAAACCCCCTTCCTATTCTCCCTGTGATCTAGAGTTCATGAATATTGGTTATATCCTCTGGGCTGGATGTGGGACCATTCCTTACTGTCCATGAGCACAGCCTCCTTCTGGGCCGGGACGTTCTTCATGGCCCCTGACGGCAGGCTCGGTCTTCAGTGTCCCCAAACCCCTTGGTCTCCCTCTGCTGCACTGTGCTGGAAAAATCACTCTGTGCTTTTCTTCTTAGATTTCTGGATTCCTGCTTGATCTGGTGCCAAGGAGCTGGGGGCAAAGCTCTGTGTCCTTGCTCTTCTGCCATCTTGGCTCTGCCCCCTGGGTTGGGCTCTTGGCTCTGGCCCCTGGGGTGGGCTCTTGGTTCAGCCGGCTGCCTCCCTGATCCCTGCTTCCCTTCAGCTTTTTTAGACCAGGGATAAAGGGATGATCCAGAGTCATCAGAACCAGTTGCTTGGGCCCATCTCTTCCTGAGATATCTTTGCCAGGGAAGTTTGAATGGATTGACAGGGAAACTTCCCAGTTGTCTCAGTGAGGTGTCAGTAGGCATGTTCACAGTCCCCCTGGGGAGAGACGAACAAAAGACTAAATAGGTTTACCTCCATTAAGGGAATGTGATTCACTCTTGGCAACAATCTGCTTTCATCACGTTGATCAGACCTTTCCAGTTTACTCTCTTTAGTATTTGTGCTTCTATCTTGGCATTTTGTTCATTGACTGTCAGAAGCATTTTCCTGCTGAATCGAATCTTTCAGGGGAAAACAAATTCAGGCAACTAACTGTAAAGCTCATGAAAGCAGACAGTGTACGGCAAATGGTAAAGTTTTGCTCCAAGAGCATTCTTTTTTTGCAAATGCAAAATGCTTCCCTAATTCCTGTGGTTTAGTCTCCCCCTGCTGGGTAAAAAGGTAAAATTCTCTTTGCTACCTGTTTGCACAGTGTTAATATTATATAATTTTTTTTTTAATTAAAGCTTTTTATTTTCAAAACATATGCATGGATAATTTTTAACATTCACCCTTGCAAAATCTTGTGTTCTAAATTTTTTCCCTCCTTTCCCCACTCCCTCCCCTAGATGGCAAGTAATCCAAAATATGTTAAACCTGTGCAGTTCTTCTATATTTTCACAATTATTACGCCGCACAAGAAAAACCAGATCAAAAAGAATAAATGAGAAAGAAAACAAAATGCATTGTTTGCACATTATTACCAATTTAAAGAATACCTGGCCCTCTTCCTTGGCCCTGCCTTTTTCTCTCCCCTTCTGAAGTCTTTGAAACACTGCTTTATCATTAACTAGTGTACTTTCATCCAGGAGCTTTTCCTCTTGCTCTTGTTCCATCATGCATCAGACCAGCAGGTTGGCCATTCTCTTCCCACTTATGCCCTCAACACCTAGGGTCAGGAGAAGGAATTGGCCTCCTGGAGCCCCACTGTCCCTTCCCTCAGCAACCTCTTTCCTTTGATGTTTTACTCTGTCTCTAGCATCCTTTTCATGCCCTTGTTGTTGAAGGTCATTTTCCCCTTTTTTCAGGAGTGGGTTCCTGGTTCCCAGCTTTCCCCTGCAATACAGCCCTGTCTTCCCATGGATGCCCAGTCAGCCATCCTGCTTTTCCACTTCCTCAGTGCTCGTGACTTCTGTCCCACTGTGTCTTTGCTCTCTCTGAGGCAATTCTCCCATCACATTTAAATTCTGGAATTCTCCTTTCTGATAACAATTTCTACTTCTGCCTCAGTCTGTCTAAATCCTCATGGTTAATTCCTCCTGCCTCTCCTGGCCCCCCCAGAACATCACCCTTGCTCTGGCCTTGTCATTCACTCTTCCTCCTCTTGCTGTCTTGCCCGCCTGGTGAGCCAGTTCAGCCCACCCTAGGCTCCTCCTCCCTGCTTCTCTCTGGGGCCTCCTTCTCTCTGGTCCCATCTGCTCCCATTCACTGTCCTGACAGGATGACCTGCACCTGTGTGTCATCCCACTGAGAAGGGCCCTCCCTGCTGCCCACAAGTCATTTTATTCATCTCTCTCTGATTATTAGATAGACTCTGTTTCAACCCTTCAACTTCCTCTTCCCTTCTTTCTCAGCATGACCTCACCTCCATGTTCCTGAGAAAACCAGGCGCACACACTGCTAACTCCCTCATCTGCCCCACGTCCCATCCCCAGCCGTCCCAGAGAATGAGGGGTCCTTTTTTTTGCCCAGGTCAAGGTCTTGTCAGTAGGCAGGAGCTGGAGAGCAGAGAAGGGGAATGGATGGCAAAAAACTTCATGGATTAAGGGCCTGGGGTCGCTTAGTCTGCAGAGAAGACTTCCATGTGGACAGTGGATTTGGCTTCTTCTTGGCCTCTGAGAACAGCACCAGAAGCAGTGGGGGGAGATGCAGAGAGGAAGGGTGAAACTCGATGGGAGGACCATGCTCCCTGTAGGGGGAGAGTGGGCTGCCTCAGGAGCTAGAAATTCCTCTCTATGTGGGAGATTTTGTGGCAGGCTGGCTGACCTCTCAGTGTGTTTGTGTGCTGGGGAGCCCCTTGTCAGGATTGGTTGGGCAAGAGAGCACCTAACTCCCTAAAACTCCCTACTCCGAAATTCTCTGATTCTTGGGTTCTGCAAGTTTATGACACCACGATGTTCTTCTATGTCAAGGAACCAACATTTCAGTTGTAAATTTGTGTGTGTGTGCATGTGTATAACATGGATGTGTATAAAGGCATACATGCATGTGGGCACACACGTGTATATAGGAACTGTGTATGTACATGCACACCTGTGCATACATACATGCACATATAGACAGGAACGCATCGATATGTGCGTGTAAGCATGTGCATGCATGTACTCATGTGCGTGGTTCATGCATACATTCATGCAATATACATATACAAGCATGTATGTGCATGTATGTGGGTAGGTATGTATATGTAGGTATATATGTGTGTATGTGTGTATGTATATGCAGGAACAGTTTGAGAAATCCTGCTGAGGTGCTGCATTTCGTTTGGTGCCGTGACTATTGGTACGGGTTCTTCCTCCAATGCCAATTGCAACATCCCCCTTGCCTCTCATCATGTCTAGCCCATAAGTCCTCCCCAGGAGCTCTATCCGTAGTTCTAGAAGCCTTCTTCTAGCTCTTGTCAGGCTTTGGAGGTCACTGAATGCAGGGCTGCCCATGCCTTGCCCTTTGCGTCTGGCACATTATCAGCCACCCTGTTTTCCCAAAAGGGTCTCAGGATCCATTTCTTCAGTCACTTTTCTAATGCTGTTATTAATCTCTTAGTGGTCGTAACCTGCTCCAACCCACCATGCACCTCTGCTTTGCCGCTGGAATGATCCATGATTTTAACATTGGCAGAATATTGTTTTTAAGAGATTTGCTTTTGTTCCGGGGGAGACTGTAGAGTCTTTAAAACACTATTCATTTTCCCAGCATCAATCAGTGTGTTCTCCTCTGCCTGTCTCCCATTTTGACAGGCAGGGAATAAAATAGAGAAATAAATGTTCAGCAAAAATGTCTGATAGCGTTGGGGAGGATGTCCACATGCAGTGTCCATTTGGAAGAAGGTTTCCCTCCCTATGGGTGGAGAGGTCATGATGAGATGGTCTTTGCATATGACATTGCCTTCATTCCATCAAATCTTGGAAAATTGTAGAGCATCCTAAATGAGATATGTAATTCAAAAGTATTTGGCCTAATTATATACATAGAGAGGATGAAGTATAAGGAAGATTGCCCATTCCCCAGACTGTGATAAGTCACTACATGGGCAAACCATAAATCTGGTCCCTCATTATGCATGTCTCAGATAGATAATGTTTCATTCCCTGATTGAACATTATTAGTGATTATATATATTATAAGTAAATAAAATTTAGAGTAAATGACTACAAATATATGAAGATTATCTAACTGTACAGGAAAGGAAGTTAAAGACAGTATAAGAAAGAGTAACAGATACTTAGGAGTTAGAGCTTTATGTTTTTAAGACAAATGATTAATGGAGAGATTATTAAGGAAAATATAAATAATTTACTTGGGAATTTTCTTCCTATCCCAAGAACTGTATTGCTTTTTGCTCTTGGGAAAAATATTTTATCACTTTTTGCTTTCTTTTTAAAGGGGACAATATAACTTTAATCAACTGATATTACATAAATACATTTTTTAAAAGTTTTTCTGATTAGAAACATTGATATGTGTACCATTTAAACTTTACACTTTTTTTATTTAAAATTTTTGATACCTAATATTTTACTTTTCTTGTAGATAGTACTCTTCCTGAAGCATCTCCTGAGTTTGTTAATTTACTTGATGGATTACTTCAAAAAGATCCTCAAAAAAGGTAGAGTATTTTGTTACCAACTCATGTTTATTTTTTTGTTGTTGTCGTCGTTGATACATTAAGATTCTCCCTTCCTTTTGTTTATAATAGTAATATATGTACTGCAGAATTTTTTTTTCTTTGACTACTTCAGATTATCTTTTTTAAAAAGATATCTTTTCTAGGCTCTGAGAAGAGAGTGAATTTTCTGACTTTTTAGGAGTACTTTTTGCCATAATAATGTAAAGTGCATCATTTTCTCTTTACATTTCACAAAAACCCAATGAATAAATATGCTATAACTCCTGAACCCAGGTTGCATATTTTCCTTTTATTTATGGTCAGGCCAGATAAATGTTGAACTGTTGAATTGGGATTCAAACCTTCAAAAGGATTGCTATCTTTGTGGGTAAAACATAGCTATATGAAAAACTAAATGTGTATTGTAATAAAATGTTAACTAAAAAGTATTTTAATTCATTGTATTTCAGTGAATATTATTGTTTCCTATGGAAGTGGGCCTGAAGGGAGAGTAAGTTGGGTGATTAAAAAAAAGATATGGTTCTTGCCCTCCTGTCTGTGATATAACACATATATAACTGTATTGCCCATAAGTGCAAAAGAGAATTACGATTAAAGCAGTGCATATGAGTATGTCGTAATATTGGTGCTCAGGGATAAAGATGATACCTGAGTCACACATTCTTTTCTTGTAGTGGGAGTTCTATACTATAAATGATGTTGGGAAGATCCTTGATCTCGGAGTCAGGAGTTCTAGACTCTAAGCTTCTTTCTGCCCTGGCCTTGCTGTATGACTTTGGGCAAAGCATCTTATTTGTTTTAAGGTTCTGTTCAGCTCCAAAATTATGATCATATGAATCTTTCTAGATGGGGGAAATAATGTGAACTATACTATAAATGAGTCCATTATGGAGTTCTGTGATGGTTCTGTGGAGCTTTATAATGTGTAAAAAACTTATACAGGAAAGAAGAGGTTGGCTGTTAACTTATGGCATCGAGTCCCCAGTGCCTACAAGGAAGTGATTTTAAAATGATTGGTTGTCGTCTTAAATGTGTGATTTAAGTGGATCAGTGGATAAAATCAAGCTGTTTTATTCCAATAAATAAAATATAAAAACTCACTGAATAATTAGAATGTAATGTTTCTCATCAAAGCATAATTTATCCATTAATAAATGTGCAATAAAATGTACAATAAAATTTAAAAACTTTTAAAACCGTATATTACTGTTTTATATATATATATATATATATATATATATATATATATATATATATGGAAGCAGATTAGTATAGGAAGAGTTATGGTTTGAGAATTCATAATCCCATTTTCTTTTGTCAGAGAGATTTTATTAATGAAGTATAAGGCTATTGTGGATTTATTAATCTAGCATTTTTAAAAAGAGCATTAAAAAGCATAAAATAATAGGATTTTTCTTAATAAAAAATAATAAAGTATTTATCTCATCATCTTATTTTCTCCAAAAGGAAAACTTCTTTAATAACAGCTAAAAGTTTCCCCTTACAACAGTTCTTATCCATTTTTTGAGTCCTGGGCCCCTTTGATAGGATGGTGAAGACTATGAACTCCTTCTCTGCATAAAATCCAGAGGGTTACCAAGGATACTCTAATCACAATGAAAATAGTTATCAGAATAATAACAAAGAAAAGTTCATTGATTCCACAGTAAGAATTGTAGGTGTCTAACAGCATATGTGATTCTAAGAGGAGGGAGATGTGTTCTATTGCCTGAGCTCCTGAAACATTTGGTGACTGTGGTTATTCAGTTTATTTCTCTTTTTGTATATTGTAATCTGTATTATGTGGGCATTGTATATATTTTCTTGGTTCTACTCAGTTCACTCAGCATCAATTTGTACTAGTTTTCCCATGCTTCTCTGAATTCTTCACATTTGCTGTTTCATTTATCACCTTTTCCCTCCAACTTTGTCATTCCCCAACTTTGTTTCTAGTTTTGTGCAGCATGAAATGTGTTACTGTAAATATTTGGACATGCATGAAAACAAAAGTTTTCAGAGCCACATTTTATGAATAAAGTGAATGATCAAAGTCGTTTCAGAAATAGAGAAGTGATTGCAGAAATGAGATCACTTCTCTGTTTTGTCTCAAAAGACAACACTCATGGTGATTCCCAAAAGGCAGAATCTCAAAATATATTGATCAGCGGTCAGTGCTGTGGAATAAATATATGACTTCTCATGTGTCTGCCTTGAGGGGTGATATGTATTTATTTAAACAAATGCTTTCTAATTCATCAATCCTAGACACAAATAGGCTAATTTAAAAATCATTCATATTAAGTTATCCATTATTCTCTGTAGACTGGAGTTGAGGTCTTAAACTGAACTTGGAATAGTTCACTAGCAGGCCTTGAGCTCTGATCTGATCTCTGGGATCATAAATTGTCCCTTTTTGTATCAGCTCAGACTTCTGGATGTTTTCTCTGAATTTTTATCCACTGTTCATAAATGTTTATTTAGCATGTGTCACATTTTAAGTAGAGATTAAATTTTAAATCTTAGATTTATATTGAAGGGGAGATAATTTATAAATTCCTCCACTGCAGTTCTACTCTAATACATGTGGTAAGGGCTAGTTCTAGGGGTACCCACCAAATTGGAGGGTCCTTCACTCTTGCTTCTCTCTTGGCCTCTGTGTATTTGCTTTGGGTTCGTCCCTGAAGGTTGGCCATTGCAGGATAAATCTCACCTAAGAGTGAGAGGGAGCAATCTACATGAATACCCACATTGGTAAGATCGCAGGTCTTTTGAAGACGAAATTGCAGATGACAATAAGTTATCTGTATTTTAGTAAGTATTTCAGAGATGTTTCTAGAATAATCAATTCCACTGTGGTACCAATTTGAGCCTTTGTTCTCTTGTTTTCCACAGGTTGACTTGGGCAGGTATATTACAGCATTCATTTTGGAAGGAAGCTTTCACTAGAAAAGACCGTGATTCTTCAAGTACCCAAGATACCAACTTCAGGTAAGTTCATTGCTTAAATAGGCTTATAAATTTAATTCTTCTTGTGAAGTATAGTTGTGAGTACACAAAGCAACATTATGCTCTATTTGAAGACATTTTTTCCTGACTCAATAACATGAATATGAATTTATATTTCTTTACAAACATATATGTACACATCTATAATGTAGCACACATACACATGTATGTATACTTAGACATATGTATATTGTGCATATATATTCATGCATGTGTGTGAATATGTGAATATTTGTAAATATAGATATATCTAAATCTTTGTTATGTGTATAAAGGCTTATTTGTGTTATGTCAATAATGGATGTTTGTGTAAGTGCAGATGTAGATGTAGACAGTGACATGGATATATCTATATCTCTACACATGTACACATGTAGCAGGTTTAGCTATGACATTTCTTATGTTTTTGTTTTTTCAAACATTAAAGTAGTCTGCCTTCAGTAAAGAGTTCCTGAATATTTCTCTCGTGTCTGTCACTGTGCTGACCTTGGTGGCCCAGTCTTTTCTTATGTAGTGAAAAGAGCCCTGAGTTAGGGGTCAGGAGCTCTGCCACGGACATGTGGTCAGGAGCAGTGTCCAGCATCAGGTGCACCACGGCCTCTGTTTGTCATTTACAAAATGAGGGACAAGGTCCCTGTCTTGCCTGCCTTTGGAGGGCAGTGAGAAGTCTCTAAGGAGGTGGGGCTATGGGAAAGCAGTGCTCAGGAGCGTCACAGAAATTGTGCTGGGCCCACACCTGCTCCCAGCTCTGGACGGCAGGAGTCCGATTTGTAAAGCAGAAATCACTGGCTAATGTGATGCATAAGGTCTGCAGGCCGGTTAGGACAGAGGTTTGGAAATGGCCCATGCATTCAGCTCTCCGGGGTTCCCTGTTGAGTTTGTTGTTGAGTTGGCGTTATGCACGCCGTGATGTAAGCCTGGTCACCTAGTTGTCATGCCTGAAGTTTGGAGGAGCCCTTCCTTATGTGCACTTTGTTTCCCCTCACTTACTGTGTCTCTGATGAGATGTCATGTGTTCATATTCGAAAGGAATGGGGAATGATGCCCCGAGGTAAGCCAGCAGTGTTGCAGAATTGCAGAACTCTCTCCCTCCTCCCCTGCCTCCCTTCGCCCCCTTCTCTCCTCCAAAGAACCGAAGCGTCGTTAGAAGCCGCCCTCATTCAGCCTCCAAGGCTGTGGGAGGCCTGCCTGCTGGGCCGTCACTAGGGCACCTCTTGCCCCCAGAGCCAGGGAATGTTCTTGCCACTGCATCACAGGGTTACCTCTGCCTCGAGAGGCACTGAGATTTCTTTCCTGATCAGTCATTTCATTACACATAAAGGTTAAGATTTTTCCTTCAGTCAGTTACAGAAAGGTCTGTTTGATGGAGTTGGTCAGATCCTCCATTGGATGAGGGGGTGCTCGCTCTGTGAAAAAGGCCCAGCGGTCCCCCTTAGGACATGGGAAGAAATGTTTTATGTAATTGTAGAGGTGGTAGTCATTGCATGTTTGCTCTGCAGTCTTCTTCCTGCTGGCTAATAGTGATGGAGACATGGCCAGAAGCCTGCCCTTTTGCCATTGCCATTGAGAGAGAATGTCACCCTGAGAAATCAACTTGAAAATGAGAGTTTGAGGACTTTGAAGCAGATTGTGTTCTGTGCCCATGTTGTCTGTGCTTGGCTGTGGGCCCATTCTTAGTCATTGCGAGTGACATCCACATGTCTGAGAATTATGTTTAAAGATAATCCACGTCTCGTTAAAAACACAGAGGGAAAATGTTTTATTTGCACCTGCTCTGCTTGTGCACATTTGGTAGCATTTTTCCAAAGCTGGGCTTCTGAAGGTCAGACATTGATGGCGGTTGTACCCAAGAGAGAGCAATCGGCTTCAGAAAAGAGGGATGACTTTTTGGTGAGGGCTGTGAACTTTTTGTAGTGGAAAGCAAGCTGGACTTCAGAGTCTGAACCTAGGCTTTGGCATTCAATCATGGTGTAACTTTGAGTGACTTCCTTTATGTCTCTGAACTTCAGTTTCTTCATCTGTAAAATGGGAATAATAATTCTCATCTCATCCCATCAGACCCTGCATTCTGCTCCTGGCCCCTCAGGTGGACTTTGGCCTTATCTTGGACTAACTCTTTTCTGAGAAAACTAAATGTATAGAAAGTACTTAGCATGAGATTTAGGTTAATATTTTAAAATTATTATATTAGCTTACAGATTTTCTCCTAGTATTTTTATTATTAAATAAATGGAGAGAGGGGAAGGAGTGATGGTTTGAATTTTTACTTCCCCCTTAGAAAGAAAGAAATTAACTGATGATAAGATTAATTGGAATCTTATCATTAGAAATGTTTTCTTTCCTCCAGTAATGCTTTGGTTTCCCTTAGACTGTGAGAAACTGAGCAGATACCCAGAGATTTTGGGTAAAAAGTCTCTTCTTCCTCCTGGGAGAGGGAAGGTCTCTTGGGCCATAAGCTTGAACATAGGCTTCTGTTAAGGCTTCCCTTAACAGAAAGGAAGAGTCTCTTCTGTTAACAAGAGGCCCCCTGATCTGAAAAGGGAAAACTAATGTGGAGCGATCAGCCACATAGATCTGTAGCCTGTGGCAGGGAGTCAGGGTGAGGGAACCAGTAGGAGCTGGCACCAGAATGAGATGTGGGGCTTCAGTTGAAGTGGGAAAGAATCAGCACTGATGGGACAACAGGAAGATGGCCCAAGTAAATATCAAAAGAATCAGAATAAAAAACCTCTAGTATTTTGGATAGCTAGAGCCTTTATGGAGAATTGACAGAAATACATGGTAAGGGACCACACCTGATGAGCCAGTATTGGGAGAGGGAGCCTGCATAATGATGAGATCACAGATCTGTGAAGATGTACATGTAGATGTTCCCATATACTGACATATCCACATCCATATATACGTGTATACATATACATACACACTACTTAGAAAAGAGGCTTTTACATTTACGGTTTGGTTTTCTGATAGTAGTTCAAAGATCTAATTGCCATTTTGTCTTTATTAAATACTTACTGAATGTACAAATGAATGATTCATGAGGGAACCAGGGGTAATGTTAGAAGGAACCCAGAAGCTATTGCTAGAAATTAGGAAGTCCTGGGCAAGAAATGGGGGGATAAAGAGTGTTTATATCTGAGGAGATCATGAGTAGGGATCATTTGGCTAAGAAGATGGCCATCTCAGATGGAGATTGGGATTTCTGAACCACAAGTTAATATCTGGGAGTAGGCTCTTTGTCAGGAATAGAATATTTTTAATGAAGTTCAATAAAATATAATAGAATAGCATACTGATTACTCAGCAGGTATTGAGATGATGAATCTGGCTTTGAGTCCCATCTCTGGCCCATTCTGGCCGTGGTATTCTGGGCAGACCTTTTAATTTCTCATTGTCTCAGGTAACTCTTTGAATCTGCAAGTTGCCAAATAGTTGCCTGATCTGTATTGGTAAAGAGAATTTCCTCATAGATCTGGGATCTGTTTTATTTTTCTGTCTGTCTATCTATCCACCTGCCTGTCTAGCATGAAACTCGGTTAACGTATTTGTTAGGTTTATTGAGCTTATTTTCTTGTTCCTTTTTTTTTGTTATAAGAAATGATTCTTTGGCTGGGGAGGAGACAAAAATATTGGAAAATGAAGGTGATATTAAAGGTGATGCAAAAATAAGAGATTTCAATTAAATTTAAACAATAGAAAGAGAGGGGAAATGGATTGTGTTTTGCTTCATTGGAGGAATATCTATATTCATACTCCATATAATTTTCTTTCTCTATAACTTCAGTAGTATACATAGTGCTTCACATTTATAATCCTTCATTTCTTCAATGAAGAGAAATGGCTATAATCTCATCTCTCCTCAAGGCCAACCTTGTTATTATAATTATACAGCATTTAGATTAATTTTTAAAATAATCTTTCCATTTATATTGTTGTAGTCATCGAATAGATTTTTTTTCTGGTTCTCCTTATCTCACTTTGTAAGTCATACAGTGTTTATGTTTTTCATGTTGATCCTTTCTTATGGGGAAATAGTAATTCATTACATTCTTGTAATAGCCATTCCTCAACTCTTAGTTATCTACTCTTCCCCCTGTCCCTGAATTCTTGGTTCTATAAAATGGCCACTATTAATATTTTGGTATATATGAGATCTTTCTATTTTTGACATCCTTGAAGTATAAGCCAAAAGTGAGATCTTCAAGTTAAAGAAAATGATTGTTTCAATCACCTTCTTTCTCATCTTTATTCCAAACTAATTTCCAGAATGGTTGGATCCATTCACAGCTTCACCATCACAGTCTGCTTTTCTTTCCATAGCCCCTTTATCATTGATGATTCCCGTCTTTTGTCATCTTTGTCAGTTTCCTGCATATAAAGTAAAACTTCAGAGTCATTTTGATATGTTTTTGTCTTATAATTAGAAATTTGGAATTTCTTTCATATTGTTGTTAATAGTTTGTAGCTTTCTTTTTTTTTGAGAACTATTTATTCAGGATGGCTTGTGGTAACGTTTCTGTAAGTTCTCTTTATATTTGCATATTAGACTCTTTCATAGATGTTGGATGTAAAGGTTTTTCCTCCTCTGACAGCTTCTCCTCTTATTCCAATTATGTGAGATTTTGTCTGTGTAAAAGTTTTAAAATTAAATTTAATTAAAATTATGCATTTACTTTTGTGATCAGCTTTAACATTCATTTGATTAAATTGAAAAGTATATGATATGATTCTCTTCTAATTTTTTTAATGATGTGATCTTTAATATTGAGGTCATATCCATTTTAAGCTTACAGTAGCATATGAATAATAATGCCATTTAATTCTGTGTGTCTTTGTCCATGTTCTCCTGTAAATCCTTCACAGGGCATCTATCCAATGTGTTATAGCCTTTTTGACGTTGTGTGGATACTAATGGAGCAAACAGAGGCTATTCATTGATTATCTGTCACTCTTGCCATGTGTCTGACAGACCATTTTTCCAGTTATATATTTTGTTGACCTCCTTTACTAAAAAAGAGTTCAGCTTAACTCTTCACATAGGAAAAATAAGTGCTTATTGCTCAGACTGTAGTATGAAGTTGGATAGAAAACCCATAGATTTGGTCCATTACTACATATATCTTGGACAGCTGCTATATACTGAGCAATGACATAGATCCTAAATTGAACATGAAGAAAATGAACTGGATTGCCTTTGGGAAATTGTGCACTTCTTTTGATAATACCAAACTTCTTCCTTGAAACAAAGGCCTGTCTTTTTAATACTAATTTTCTTCTTTTGATTTAATTTGGCTCTGAGGCATAGAGTACTAATTTCTGAGTAATTAAAGTTGAAGACTACCCAAAGGGTACTGAAGAGATATATGCTAGGTTTTAGCAGGCCTTTGCACCAACTCAGCTGGTTATCAGCCAGAAATTGTGCCAGATATAGGTCATGGAAGATATAAAGGTGAATAAAAAATATCCATTTGAATGTAAGCTCTTAAGGAATTTATAATTTAATGAGGCATAGAAAACAAACAAAAATAATTATTTAATAAGGAAAATATGATGATCTTTTTAGTTTTGTGGGTATCTAGAGAAGAGAGATTATATCTGGCTAGTAGTGGGGGAAGGACAAGAATCAGGGGAACGCTTATAAAGTAGATATCATTTGATACAGGCATTTTGAAGGCTGGATAATATTTTGAGAAGTAGAGATGGAGTGAAAACATTTCAAGTAGAATAATAATAATGATAACTTAAAAAAACATTTTAAAATTTGTTAAAAAAAACTCTTTACTTAAATTATCTCATTTGATTGTCCTGTAGTATATGAAGTCCCCAACATAATAAGCTGGGGAAGTAAGTACATCCCCATTTTCAAATGAGGAAACTAGCTAATGTTAGTAGTCCTTGGTCATAGAACTAGTGAATAAGGTGAAATTTGAACCTAGATTTCTCCTGACTCCACATCCAGTGATGTTTATATTTCACTGTTGTATATGTTTGGAGAACAGTGATCAGATTTGACTGGAATATAGTAGATTGAGATAGAATATGAAGGATCTTGAAGGTAGGCTAAGGAGTTTTTACTTAGTGTGGTGAGTAGTGGGAGCCATTGAAGATTTGGGATTAGTAGAGTGACACAATTTATGTTATACTTTAAGAAAATTAATCTGGCAATGTTCTATGGAATGTATTAGAAGAATGGGAATAAAGAGGCAGGGAGATTGGTTAAGGGGAATACTATAGTAGATTTGGCAAGATGAGGAGAAGGCCTATTACATTAGCCATGGGAATAAAAAGGTAAGCCTGGGTTGTCTTCTAGAAATGAGATTTTTCTTTTAAACCTCATAAAATAACATCATAAAAAATCATGTTACATAATCTGAAGTCAAGTGTGGATTTTTTTTTTGGGGGGGGAGGAATAGACAGATATTTATTGATTAGCCATAATATTTCTTCCTTTGATTAGTAGAACTATTTAGAGAATTGGCTGCATTTGCTTGTATCATAAATTAATTCATTGTTTCTCAACATAACATCTCCTTCTCTATTAGTCCTCCTTAATACCATCTATATGTGGCCTCTGGATCCATGGCTTCTTGCCTTCATTTCTATTTGAAATCTTCTTTCATTCCTTTGTTGCTAAGTCATCACTTGATTTTTTAAAAATTGCTTCTGGAAGGTGTTTTCCCTAAGAACATCCTGCCCAACATATGCCTATTTTTTGTAATTTTTTAGTCCTGTAGAACATTTACATTGTTGCACATCATTACGTACTTGTATATGTTTTCTAATTTTTCATTAGCTTTGTCTCCTGAATTATATTCTGAATTCTTTGGCATTATTTCTTTGTTAATTCTTATGTGCTTCTTAGGAACCGAGTATTGATTGAATTGAATGAGCAAATTTAGTGCTCTGTACTTCTGAGTTAGGACTCATGCCTAAATTGGGACATAGGGCTCGATATGACAAGTTTCACCATAAATGTTTGTCATCAAGTTATAATGAAAGCATTTAATTTCAACATTTGTCAAGTCTACATTGTACTAATTAAACTGATTAAAATTTAGCAATCATGTCTTATATCTTTAGGTAGGTTGACAATTAGATTATAGCTTTAAACTAAAATTTCATGTGGGATTGCAAATTTGCAGTACCTGTTGATTAACACTTTAACTTTTTAGCCATAGTAGGAAGCACTAATATAATAGCTTTGAAAATCACAGTGCAATTTAATTTTTGTTAGGGTTTTCAGAACACTATCATCAGGTACCATTATTTTTTGCTTTCTTAAGAAAGCTATTATTAAGATGTCTTTTTTTGGTGATTTGCCCCAGGCTATCTTACCACTATCATATTGTTTATCTTGACTTTTTAAAATCTGATAATTGTGTAATTGAATTATCTTGTGATGTACTGTTCATTTTAGTAAAGGAGAAAAAAGGGAAGAGCAAGTTAGAAAAACTCCTTTTAGGTTATGTTTAGTTTGGCGTAAAGATATTTTGGGATTGGGTATTTTCAAGTATTAATTTTTCCTTAGGTTTTGAGCTGTTAGTATGATTGAGATTTTGGGTTTTTTTTTTTATAAATTAAGCATTTGATAGAAGTATTTCTTTGATGTGATTGGAGAATGGTATTTCTTATGTTTAAGAATGTTCTGATATAAGTCATTGAGATTTTTTTTTTACTTTTCTGTATTAAAAGTATTCCATATTTAATTGATTTCTGTGTGGTTAGAACATTTATTATGGTTAGAACATTGTACTTGGATAGTAGGAATCATTTTAGCCTTTTATCCCATTGTGAATTTAGATAATTTTTGTGTTCCTTATTATTAAGACTTGATTTAAAAAATTAGAATGAAGAAAGGAATCATTATTGTATTTTGGTACTTACTAGCTCTATGAACTTTGGGCAAATCATTTCACTTCTCTGGACCTCAGTTTCCTAATTTATAAAAATGAAAGATTTAGACTAGATGGCTACAAGAGGCCCTTTCTTGCTCTAGAGCTATGATCTATCATCCTTTGACTTTTGGATACTTTGTAACAAAGAATATTCTAATGATCACAATATGTGTGATCTCTTTTTCTTTTCTTTTTTATTTTTTTGAGAGTCAATTGGATGTCACACAGCTAATAAGTATTAAGTGTCTTAAGATTGGATTCGAACTCGAGTCCTCCTGACTATTTTCCACTTTGCCATCTAGCTGCCTCTATAATGTGTGATTTCTTAAAGAGACATTTAGAACTTACCACGGGTACCATATTATTGATGTTGTTCAGAGAGAATGTTTGTATTGTATACATATATGTGTGTATTGTTAGTTATATACATATATATATTCCTACATGTATATACACACACACACTCAGTCCTAGGTCTCAGCATCTCTATATAGAAAAGCATCATGTCAATAAATAAACAAACAAACAAATACACACACACACACACACACACACACACACACACGACTGGAAGAAAGAGCAAGACTGATGACTTTGTCTCTGCTTCACTTAAATCCAATTTATATGCAAGTCATCACCTTCATGATATCACTGATCCTTTTTGGAAACAAAGGATGAACAAGGAACAAAGGAATACATACACACATATGTACACAGATATGTGCATATATATATATATATATATATATATATAGTAATTTTCTTCAATTAAAATACTTTCTTTAAGTAATTTACAGTCTTTAACAAGGTTCCTCCCAACTTAATTCATCATTTTGTTAAAATATTGAGTATAATCATATAGCATCATAGAATTAGACCTTAGGAATTCCTTGGCTAGTTGAAGATCAAAGCTTCCAGATGAGGAAACTGAGACTCAGAGAAGGAATGGGACTTGCTTATGATTAGGTGGCCACATATGTCATTTCCCAAACTGATTCTCTATATAGCCAGTTCTAAAAATAGTTTTTATCATGGATGATAAACTGGTTTCTTTTATTGACAAACAGAAAAATCATGGAGTGTTCCTTATCTGAAGAACGTGAGGAGCTGTTGAAAATCAAAGAGAATGTACAGACTACAGGGTTCAAAATCAGCCATCAATTTAACAAATCATTTAAACTAGGTAAGATTTTTATGGCAGTAAACTCATTTAAGATTGCTACTGCTAATTGTACCTCATTTCTGAGGTAGGATGGCCTTTAAATCACAGCAAGGTGCTTTGTTCATGATATTCTGTTGTTGTTGTTCCTTTATGGGTATTAATAATAGATTGATTTCTTGTCACAGAAAATCCAGCAGAATTGCGGCCCAAGAGTGCCCTTGGAGGTGGTCAACTGAACGAATCTATATTTCTTCTCAGGTATGTAAAATGAAAAAGCAGAAAAGAATTAAGTGGAAAAATCAAATATGCTTCTTTATGATTCATGGTGACTCAGTATTCCATATAAAAACTGTTTGGAGACTTATACATGAACTTAATTCCTGTGCCTCTAATTTTATGTTCAAAATTTTAAGTAAATCTGATTAAAACCTATGCTTTTTTTGGTTTGTTTTTGCCAAATGAAATCATTCGCCCTATTTGTAAGACATTGATTTAAGGCTGCAGAAGTTGCTTTTCTATAGACATGGGCCATGTGTGAAAGACTTAAGTTGTGGTGTGTTTTTTTCATGTATTGGTTTCTATTTCTATATATGGCTAAGGAGTATGGTGAGGTTTAATTTTGTCTTTATCCATTAATTCACAACTATTCATCTACCAATTCACAACATATACTTAATGTGGGCAAGGCCCAGTGCTAGGAATACAAAGGTGAAAAACAGCAAACAGTTCCTGCCTTAGAGAGGTTGATAATTTAGTCAGAGAATGATGCTATCTACAGATGTATAGATGCACACATCTCCATAATGTGAAAAATTATTATAATATATAATATTATATAATGGTGTAATATAACATAAATAATTATGTACCTATTGAAATAATATGTAAAAATATATGTAATAAATATAAATAATAATATATAATATAATATATAATTATATATTATAATATATAATAAAATCTAATAATAAATATAATTATTATAATATAATATAATAGAAAAGTATTGAATACATAAGAGAGAACTTATAAATGTCCCAAAATATCATCACCAAAGACCTTACAGATGAATTAAAGAATTTTTCATAGAATTCATTATATATTTTATACTGTTCCTTGAAAGAGAATAATGATGTTAGTAGTTAGAGATGGATGAGGGGGAATTCACTGTAGGCAGGAGTTTTACACACCTTTCAAAGACCCCAAAACTAGTTGAGAATATTTTACTTTTCCAATTGCATGTAAAGATAGTTTCAACATTCATTTCTTGTAAGATTTTGAGTTTGAAACTTTTTCTCTTTCCCTCCGCTTACTAACTCTCTTCTCCCCAAGATCAAGCATTCTGATATAGATTATACAAGTACAATCATTCAAAGCCATTTGAAAAAAAATTAGGTAAATGCGAGTAAAATAATGTTGGCTTGGTTGAATAGGACCAGGTCAAAGAGTGAAATGTGAAGCAGGTTGTTTGATAATCAGTGGGGAGCCACTGACAGCTTTTAGAAGCAGAGTAAACATGAGCGACCTCATGAAGTATGAAGGTTGGTCTAGAGAGTTTGGGGTGTGTGTGAGAAGAACTGTCATCCGCAAGGGGGATTTAACTTGTTTTATTTGTCTCTAGAGGGCAGAACTGAGCACAGGGGGCAGAAGGAACAGGGAGGCACATTTGGGCTCAGTGAGATCCTGAAAAGTGTGGATTGTTTGGATGAATGGCATGCCTGAGTGGCGACATGGTGGCAGCTTCTTGGAAGCTCCATGGGCCAGATGAAAAGAGATGCTTATTTAGCTGCTATTGAATTAGAGCCTCTGAGATCCTTTCTGAGTGGAGACTGGAGTTTTATGACCGCTCTGTTTCCAAGGAAAAAGTGACAGGGCAACAAATTGGATAAAGCCAGATGGGTGAAGTTAAAGAGCCTCAGTGTATTGTTGATTCCCACGGTCTTTAGTTTCTTTCTCTCTCTCTCTCTCTCTCTCTCTCTCTCTCTCTCTCTCTCTCTCTCTCTCTCTCTCTCTCTCCTCCCTTTCTCTTTTTCCCCATCTTTCCTTCTTTCTCTGTGTACACCACACGTATAATAGATGTAACAATTTAGTAACTCAGATCAGCAGATTGATCCAACTAAAGATGTACCATTCATAAAGCTTTTAAATTAACTTTGTCCTACGGTTGGAGTCCAATAAATCTAGGGAATGATGTTTTATGAATTTGGGTCCTGATCTGTTTTAAAATTGATCAAACTAAAGATATACCATTCATAAAGCTTTTAAGTTAACTTTGTCCTATGGTTGGAGTCCAATAAATTTAGGGAATGATGTTTTATGAATTTGGGTCCTGATCTGTTTTAAAAATACATTGTCAGCATTACGAAATCTAATTTAATATTTGGGATTGTTGTTTCCTTTCAGTTCTCGCCCCACTCCTAGAACCAGCACTGCAGTGGGATTGGGCCATTCTGATATTGGAATCCATAAACCAGCCCTGCAGATTTCTTCAACAGAGGTGAGCGTAAATAAGGGAAAGCAACTTTTTTTTAGCATAGAAACACAAAATGTAAGTAAATTAATAGGGAATGACTTTTAGAACTATTTGTATTGGTTTCTAATAGTTATCTTTTGGTACAGATTGTGAAATTAAGTAGCATTCCTTGTTCTTCTGGCAAACGTATTGTTGCTTCATAAATGTTGAAATGCAAAAGCCTAATGAGTTGATTCAAACATCCGTGGAAGAAGAGTGGACTAGTATGTTTTTCAAAGTTGTAGGTTAATTGTATCTTTATTTCATAATTATGGCTGTAATAATTATCAGTATCAGTTATGGAAATTTAATTTTTTCTTATTAAAAATCTGCTAACTCATGAAATGGATTTTTAAAAGTAACTCAGTGTAAAAATGGAGTTAGTAAAATCTACTTTACTTACAACTTGGATCATGGAAATAAAAGTTATCCTATCTAACCACACTAATATTATCTCTGAAATAAGATGCAGCAGAGTCATAGAAGATTTTTCTTCTATTCCAAGGTTCAGTCCATTCAACCAAGTGGTAATAGAAATGTAGCCTGTTGCAATCAGTGAGAGGAGGCATATGAGAAGATCACTGCATGAAAACAGTGTCTTCATTAGCAATCACAGCCCAGGTTCTTAAAGACAAGGTCCTATATTTTAAGTCAGGAATGAATAACAAATAAAATTCAGCTCACTAGAGTATATCCAAACACTTAAGTGTGCCATGGTCAAAGAGTATTGAAACTTGAAGGAACCTTGGAAGAGTGAGCTGAAACCAGAAAAGGGACATGAAAAAGCTAGTACCAGAAACCAGGTAATCCTTTTAAAGCTGGTAGTGGAAGTTTTCTTTTGGAGTCCTAGTAATGTGAGAAGTTTCCCTTTCTCGTGGGATTGGTGTTAACATTGTGGTTAATTTTGAAATTGCTGCCCTCATTTGTGACTTCAAGGGAGAGAGCTGATTGAGAAAATCTAGCTGAGTGACTGTGCTATATTAGTGTACCAACAGTGGAAAATCCAGTTTTCTCTATAGGCCTTTGAAATGAATTTAGGAATGGATCCACTTCCATTGAAGTTTTGGTCTTTATCTTCTCAGTGTTATGGGATATCAGCAAAAGAAAACATTGTTTGCAGAAAGTGGAAAAAAGTATTTAGTTTGTTATAAACTTGCATTATCCTATTACCTGAAGTGACATTCTTAGGGATATCTTTTAAAAACTCTTTCATTTGTCAAATTAGAGGGATGTCCTGAAGCAATGAGATTACAGATTTACTTGGCCATTTGAATAATGTGTCAAAGAAAAGATAGTTGAGTATTGGTTCCTTTTTTTCAGGTGAAAAATTCATATTTATCTCAGCAGGACATGGAGTCCAGAATGAAGGAGCTCATCTATACTGATGCTGATCTCATTGTGACCCCAATAATTGATAATCCAAAGGTATGAAAAAATGTAAAAATCATAGTGCAAATTCTGAAACCTGCAATACATTTTTGGGCAAAGTATGTTTTGACTTATATGTGAACAGCCTTCTGGTGGCATTTCTCTAGTGTTTTTTCTCCACTCCTGATTTTCCCTCTAACCCCATCTCTTCCTCCCCTTCTAATTTGTTTGTTGTCCTATATTCTTCTAATGTATCTAATCTTCTTGTCATATACTCTACCATTCTGATACTTTGCACCCCTCATTGTTTCTCTGGTAAATTTCATTGCTCTGTTTTTTTTTATCTGCTTTCCTTTTTTCCTTCTTTCCAGTCTACATATCAAAGTCTTTTTGCTCTGGTTTCTCTTTTTTAGATTCAGATCTAGTCATTTTCCATTCATCTTTCCTTCCATGATCTTTCCCTCCATCATCCATCAATCAATTAACAACATTTGTTGAACACCTATTATGTACCACATGCCTTATCTTTGTTCCTCTCCTGGTCTAACTCCTAGAGGTTCTACTTTTTCTCTGTGGACTTTTCCTGTTTGCCTTCTGGTTTTATTTATTTATTTATTTATTTATTTATTTATTTATTTATTGCTGATCTTCATCTGCATTTAATTTCTGGTCATTTCTTTTCTTTTTCCTGTCTCTTTCTTATTTTTTTCAAGATTTGTTTTTAATCTCCATTTCCAGTTCCATTAACTCTTTAACCTCTATTTCTCTTTCCAACCTGGAAAATCCTCTTTTCCTCTGCCTGATATAGTAGAAGGAATAAAAATATTGAAATCAGGAGATGTGAGTTCGTTTCTGTCTCTCACACACTTATTAGCTGTGTGACCAAGAGCAAGTCATTTAGCCTCTCAAAAATCTGTTTCCTGTAAATGGGTGTTATAGCTGTTGCTGCTGGTATTATAGTTGCATTATGTACCTTACAGTTATGAGAAAAAGAGCTTTGAGGTCTTTAATTTTATATATGAAATACAGTGTCTATAAATATGTTTTATTATTATTTCTGTCCATCAAGAATCTTTGCTTGTTTCTTTCATGTTTCTGAGAAACTCCTATAACAATGACTTTGGTATAATTAATTTGGCAATTCATCATGTATAGCCTTATGGGATTACACAGTTATTTAGTTTTTTAAAATTCCTATTTACCAATCACCACTTTTTTGTGTTTTATATAACATTTTTAAAGAGAATTCAAAAGAATCATTGAGGATACCACGAATCCTTTGCTCCCTTCTCCTATCTTTGGACAGAAAGAAGCAGGTTTTCTCAAGCCATATTTCACAGTAGAAATCATGTTACCGTAACACAGTTGAGTGAAAGATGTAGAGAATCCAAGGTACCATTGTTCTTATTGTTTGTTTCACTGTTGAGGAAAAAAAAAGAATTTAATTTGGTAGAGCAGAAACTGCCTTAACCATCCTTTTCCTTCAAATTGTTCCCCATGTATATTTGAAAATGATAGAAGATTCTTTGAAATTGTAACAATGGAGACAACCTTGTTTTATATGGCAGAAAATCCTACCTCTATGGGTCCCAGTTTCTGCATCTGAAAAATGAGGGAGTTGTACTTGGAGATCTCCAAGGTCCCTCTTGCCTCTAAATAAATGATCCTGTGGTCCTGGGAGCTCAATTTAACTGCAGGCATAGACTTTAATTTTCTTGATGACATCAACTGAGTCTTATTTATGTCTTCTGAATTGCTTAGAATGTTGTATTGCACATAGTAGGTCTTTGATAAAAAGCTACTGAATCAGTCATTCAGTCAGAAAACATTTGTTAATCATATGCCATGAATGAGGCCTATTCCTGGGCACTGAGTATACAGATACAAAAGTAGAGGAACATATGCTTTTAAAGAACTTTCTTTCTATCAAATTTGTCAGTTACCAAATGATTTAAATCAATATGTAAAATTTTTGTTTTTATCTGTAATGAATGTTTGACATTATTACCTATTTGATATCTGATACAATCTTGAATGGAACTTTTTTTTTTAACACAGATAATGAAACAACCACCCATTAGATTTGATATGAAAATGCTACACTTACCAGCATATACAGGTATGTTCTTGGAAAGCTTCCAAACTATAAATAAACTTTTAGATACATTTTAATATGGCAGCATTTTCTATGTGAACAACTATTCTACTTTGCTAATTATGAACATATGCATCCAGACCTTGATTGCTTGATAATCTGTCTACATTATGGATTACTAGGAAAAAATAGCACATACATAGAAAACGAAATTGCTCCCTTTTGGGGCCAACCTAATCATCTTACCAACTAAGTGCCTTAGACCATTTCCCATTCCATACAAGAGGGTAATCCCTGCATGAAACAGAGAACTGCTCCTGTTATGGAGTTAGGTGATAGTAAATCCTCCTAGGGAAGGAATCAACATAGTATTTTAGGCAGAGCAATGGACTTGTCCAGGATGTCTGCTTTTGAATCCTAACTCTTGTACTTATGTGATCATAAGCTTGTTTTTGTTGTTGTTGTTCTTCAGGACACCCAAACCTGTCATGTTGCAACCTTGAGTTTTTAAAGGGATGGGGTCTACAGAAGTCAAATTGAGAAGGCAGGAAGTAGAATGCTTAGATCAGCCTGCTTAGGATACTTAAGCCTGAGCCACCTCTCAGCGCCTTGAAGAACACAATGTTCATTGCCCATAGAAAGCTTCAAAAAGACCTTAGATAATATAGATGAGAACCAAACAAAGCCTTCAAATGTGTGTATAAGTTTGGAACTGACACAAATTCCTAATTCAGGAAGGAAGGCTAGAAAAAATGAATAAACAAAAAAAGATACCAATGACAGAAAATTATTATAGATCTAAGGCCATCCATGACACAGACTCAGAAGACTCACTTCACAGCAACTACAAACAAACCTTCCAACAAAAATCTAGTTGGACACAAATAGAAAACTGGAAGAAATTCACTAAGAGTTTTAAAAGATCTTCTAAAGGAAATGAGAACACTAGAGGATGGATTGGCCATTTGCAGCCTGACGGTCAAATCCTGTTCATCACTTGTTTGTGGGGCATGTAGAGGAAGGGTCAGACTCTTTGGTCATGAAGAAGCTTTGTGCATTTTATTTTACTAGTTGAAAAGATCCGTCATTTCATTGACGTGGGTACTTTTCTCCATTGAATCAGATTGAAGTTCTTCTATTCCTTGGCAGATGACTTCCTGTACTATTGTGGTAAAAAATAATCATCACAGATGATGAACATCTTAGCGCTTACCAATTCTGGCCCTTGATTGTCAGTCATTCCTTCAGCACACATTTATTTGCCTCTTGCTATGTTCCAGGCACTGTGTTAAGTGATGGGGATATGAGGAAAGGCAAAAATGTGATCCTTCCTCTTAGGGAACTCACATTCTAATGGAGGAGACACATGCAAACAACTCTGAAAAATCTATGCCAGGTGATCTCAGAGGGAGGGCTGGAGAGCACACTGGAAAAAGAAGGCATTTGCATGAGGTCGGGGAGGATGCTAGAAGCTAAGGGATAGGAGGGCAGGAAGGAGACTTATCTGGGCATGGGAACAACCAGGGCTTAGGTGTGGAGTTGGGAGATGGAGTATCGTGTTTGAAGAGTACTTGTCTGGAGCTTTTACTCAAAGCCTTCCCAGCTTGGTAGGACCCGCCAGAACCTGTGAGCCTCTTGGACCCCAGGGTCACCTGCTCTGGGGTCGGAGAAAGGTGGGTGGCCTGTGGGTAGCTGGAGCCAGCTCTGACATTTTCAGTCTAAACATTTCCCCCAGAAAACATTAGTCGCTACAAATGAGGGCTTGATTTATTATTTTTTTATTGACTGTCTAGACTTTAGGAAGTGTTAATAACAAAGATTAAATTCCAAAGTGTGTGTGCATAGATGCTCTTTTCTGGAAGGTTCGGTTGTTAAACATTTACCATCACACCCCTGTCTTGCCCTATAAGCATGACTTGAATTAGGCAGAAGAAGGCTCAAGCAACAAAGTTATTATCATACTGGAGGCCTGGGGACTAAAGGTTAATAATCATAATAATAACTGGCATTTATATAGTGCTTTAAGGTTGCCAAACTAAAGCATATCTATTCCCCTCCAAACTTGTACACTTTTTAATTGATTGATTTGACTGCCTTCTTTTATACTTCAAACAGCAGAGTGGGGGGGGGGAAGGTATAGGAGGGGAATAGAAAAAGCTCTTCACTTTAAGAGCACACATTTATTAAGAACCCACTGTGTGCCAGGCATTGTACTAGATATTGAGAATACAAAATTCATATTAGCAAGCATAAAATGCATGCAAATTCAATACAAGTTAAATGGAGATGAGAGTGTCAAGGTCATCCACTGCATCCCAAACTACTGACTTGGTTTTGTTGTGATTTTGTGCAACTTGACCTCATTGAAATCCAGTTTCAGATACGTGTCACTACATCATCCCATGTATCATTATTCCTCTTGGGGAACGTAGGATGAACAACAACAGTACCATGTTCAAATCTGAAAGATCGGGTTTGAAAAACACTTCCAATTTATCGATGATACTTCAGTGAGAGTTTCTTACTGAAAGAGGGGAAAAAAGAAAAAAATTAGAATTCTTTCTGAATTAATATGATTTTGCTTTTAGCTATTTTCTGAGTCAATATTTCAAATTTGGTTGTGTCACTGATGGACATTCACCCTTTCAGATTGTAAACCACTCTATCATGCGTGTGATTTTTTTTAAACTTAGTACTTAGAATTATTTGTTTTAGGTTTTTTAGGATAATAATAATAATAATCATTAGGTTTTAGGATAATAATTATTACAAAACTATAATCATACAAATGTTGCCAGTTATGTTATCCTAGTCAAGTAACTTAACATCTGCCTTAGTTTCATGGATGTATAAATTTGAAGTCAAATTTTCTTGATTCTAGGTCCAGTGTTTTAGTCACTGAACCTTACCTAGAATAAGGTCATTTTGACATCTATTTCTTTTATGTACAGAGTTCAAATGAAGGGAATGGGAGTTGCATAAGAAAAAGATGAGGGATTTAAAGAGTTAAAATAATAGTAGTAATAATGCACATTTATAGATCTCTTTAAGTTTGTAAAGATCTTTATGTTATCTCATTTCATGCTCTCAACAACCCATGAAGGAGATACTGTTTGTTTTCATTTTACAGATTGGGAAACCGAGACTGAGAGAGATTAAGCATACTTGCCAGGGTTCCATTGTGTCAACATAGCTAACATTGTGTGCTTTTATTCTGGGTTGTGATAGTGTAAGGCTTGTGGATGGCTTTTATTTTGGTATATTAGTTATGGATTTTTTAGGTCTTCTTCTCTGCCATCCAACCATTAATCCATTCTTAATCATATGCCAGTCTATTGAGCTTTTGCTTTGGATGTTTTTTTTTTTTAAAACGAATAATGTGAAATAGAAAAGGTTTTGAAGTCAATCTCTTTCTTTTTATGAAATTACTTTTCATGATGAAAGATTGTGTGCTTGTAAAACAGCTATTGCCCCTTCCCCCCCTTTTTTTTTTTAGCTGAGAAATTAATATTTTTAAAGGAACATGACTGGCATGACTTTTTACAACAAGTCTGTTCCCAGCTGGACACCACTGAGAAGAACACAGCAGCCCTGAGGGCTAAACTCAATCTGCTCTGCTACCTGTGCACTGTCGCCAACCACAAGGAGGTAGCCACAAAGCTGATCCACTCACAGCTGGTAAGAGCGATAGGGGGAGAGGAGGGAAGGGACGTGGCCACGTGGCCACCCAGCACAAGCGCTCTGTTACTCTTAAGGGGTGGTGTGATAAGTGTTCACTTTAGAAGCTAGAGGGAAGGCGGGGGGCTCTATAAAAAGGTGGAAATTCTGTCACTGATGAAAAATCATCAGTTGGAAAGTAAAAGCAAGCTTCCGGGTTTATTCACAATGTACATATTTGTATATGTGCATCTCTACAGCTATACAGTATTGCACATATATGTTCCTGTCATCACCAATTTCAGTGCGTAAAGAATCAAACAAGCCCCCTTTTCAAATAAAGCTTTCCTTTAAGTTACATTCAGGATTCTTTGTACATTGAGACATTGAGACCTTTTAAAGGTATTTTCAGATTTATCTGTTCCCCATATCTCTTTTATCTTAATTGCATAATTGTATTACATTTCTATGATTTTAAAAAAACCATTCCTATAGTATTGGATACTTGGTTGCTTCCAGTTGTCTTTTTACAATAATGTAATATTGTATCAAGAATTTTGAATAGCTAGGTTTTTCCCCCTTTGAATAACACTTTCAGAATTGGCTGTCAACAATGTAATTATTGAGTAGAAGAGTGACTATTTTTGTAACTTGTACTATGTCCTGCCAGATTGCTGGACAAAAAAAATTCCACAAATTTGCAATTCTATCAGCAAAGAGTAAGTGCATCTGTTTCTCCACAGCTCAGATGATATGGAATTTCATCACTTTTAATGAATTTGTCTATGATGAGTTTCAGCTAGTATATCAAAGTTGTTTTTTTCTTTAATTTTGAAGCATGTTATTTTTTTTCAGTTACATGTCAAAACATTTTATATATATATAAAATTTGACTTCCAAATTCTCTTTTTTCCCCCTTCCCTCCTCCCTCCACGTAATTTGCTACAAGTTATACCTGGGGTCACGCAAAACATATTTCTATATTAATCATGTTACAAAGGAAAACACAGAGCAAAAAAACCCTTCAAAAAAAAGTGAAAAAAAATATGCTTCAGTTTGCATTCAGATTCCATCAGTTCTTTCTCTGGAGGTAAATAGTATTTTTCATCATAGGTGGTATGATGTAAGGAGAGATATGGTCAATGCTCTCCTGGCCTGTGCTCTGGTCTGAGTGACCACAAACACTATTTTCCATTCTTTGACTGTGATGAGGGTCCCTATTTCCAATTGTTCTCCTACTACTGGGACTGTGATCTAGAACTACTTGGGAGCAATGTAACAGAATCCTGCACTTAGTGCTAGGAGCTAGAGGCTAGCTGCCTCTACAGTCAGTTGCCCCCATGGCCTGCTGCATGCTCCCTGTGCTGGAGTGTGCTCCACTCTCACCCTGCTTATATAGACCTTGTAAGTTGTCCTGGGCTGGACAACTGTTTTACTCTGTACATTTGTTGGTTCTGCTGCTCCAGAATTCATTTTGAAGTGTTATTTTAAATTGTTTGGAGGGGAATTTGGGAGAGTTCAGATGAATCCCTGCCTATACTCCTCCATCTTGGCTCCATCCCCCTCAAAGATTGTTTTAATTGCAACTGTGGTTATAAGTGAAGTTGGACAATTTTTCAAGTAATTATTAAAATTTATGTTTGTTCTTTTAAAAACTACCTTCATAAAAAGGTAGATATTTTTATGTTGTGATAAAACTACACATTTTTTTTTGGTAGATATTTTTGTGTTGTGAACTGGAACTTATAATTGGGATTTTTCAACAGTTCCTTATATGTTTTGGATGTCAGTTTTTAGTTATATTTCCTACAAATATTTTTCATTTAATTATATTTTTTCTTATATGATAATTTTTCTAGTATAGTATATCCATTTGTTAGAAATAATTAAATTTTAAAAAAAGCAGAAAAAGTGAAAAAAGGGAACAGAATCCTTTCCACAGTTGAGATAAATACTTGATAATATTTTTCTTCTATCTTTTCAAGAGTTCTTTTATTTGAGCTTCTCATTCAGCTGAAATTTGCTGTAGTCATGACTAACATGAGGATCCAATCCCTTTTCCATCAAATTGCCTACCACTTTTGCCAAAGTACATATTGAATACTGATCCTTCCCTCAGTTGTTATTTTTTAAAGTTTTGTCACACGCTCATCTTTTGAATAGATTTGGTTTAACATTAGCTGTATCTGTTCTGTCCCATTGATGAACTTCTCTATTTTTTCTTTAGTGCCAGAGAGTTTTGATGTTAACAATCCTTTTGTAGTTTGGGAACGCCAACCTTCCTTCATTAGTCAGCTTTTCTTTTTTACGTGACCTTCAATATTCCTTCCCATTGTTTTTCCAGATAAGGTTGTTATGGTTGCATCTAGTTCTATACGCAGAAACCTTGGTATTTTAATGGGTATTAAACATGGAAATTCTCTTGATATGTTTTGTCTTTTTTCTAACATTAATTCATCCTATTCATAAACACTGAAAGTCCTTGCATTTGTATAGGTCTTCTTTCATTATAGTTTTATAGTTCTTGTATAGTTCCTGTGTATTCCTTGTTTGGTTAATTCCCAAAGATTTCATGATTTTTGTTGTCATTGTGAGACAAGCTTCTTTTCTTCAAAAATTTTTGTTACTATTAAACAGTAATACAAAAAGATTTTATCCTAGAACTTGGCTGAATTCAGTTATTTTCTCTGTTAATTTTTTGATTGTAATGTTTCTATTTTCTTTATCAAATCTTCTTGCAGGTAGAATTTTGTTATAAAGCCCCACATTGGAAGTGATTGAAAGTGATAATTCTTAATTTGTCTCCTGTCATTGGCACACTTGTGCATTATGACTAAGTCAAAGTTTCTTCCAGTTGTTCTGAGAAATCCTTGTTGGGCTGAAAGAATGTCTGTATGTTCACTTTCAGGATACTATTATTTTAGTAGAAAATTTTAATGTATAGGAGGGAATTGAAACTCTCTCATTCCATAAGTCATTCCCCAATTGATTACCCATTAATTGATTAAAGCCTAAGGATATGAACAGATAATTTTCAGATGAAGAAATTAAAGACATTTATAGCAATATAAAATGCTCTAAACCACTATTGATTAAAGAAATATAAGTTAAAACAGCTCTGAGATAATACCTCACACCTATCAGATTGGTTAAGATGACAGGAAAAAGTAATTATAAATGTTGGAGGGCTGTGGGAAAACTGGATCTCTATTGCATCTTTGGTGGAGTTGTGAACTGATCCAACCATTCTGGAGAGCAATTTGGAAGAATGCCTAAAGGGCTGTTAAATCGTGCATGCCTTTTGACCCAGCAGAACCACTATTATGAGTCTGTATTCCAAAGATATCAAAAAAAGGAGAGAGGATCCAATGTACAAAAATGTTTGTAGAAGCTATTTTTGTGGTGGCAAAGTATTAGAAATTGAGTAGATGCCCATCAATTGGTGAATGACTGAATAAGTTATGGCACATGAATGTAATGGAATATTATTGTTCTATAAGAAATGATGAATAGGCTAATTTCAGAAAAGCTTGGCAAGACTTACATAAACTGATGCTGAGTAAAGTGAGCAGAACCAAGAGAACATTGTACACAGTAATAGCAAGATTGTATGATGATCAACTATGATATACTTGGCTTTTCCCAGCAATTTGTTTATCTGAGACAATTCCAATAGACTTGAGATTTAAAATGTATTTACGTCCAGAGAGAGAAATATGGAGACTGTGGATTAAAGCATACTGTTTTCACTTTTTTTTTTTTTTTTGCTTTTTTCCCTTCATGGTTTTTTCCTTTGATTCTGATTTTCTCTTTCACAACATGACTAAAATGATTGTGCATGTATAACCTACATCAGATTGCTGTTTTGGGGAGGGAGGAAGAAAAATATTTGGAATTCAGAGCCTTAGAAAAATGAATGTTGAAAATTATCTTTACATGTAATTAGAAAAATAAAATGCTATTGAAATTTTAAAAAAGAAACTCTCATTCTTAATTTTGTGTTTTTCTATAATTCCCATGCTTAGCCCTCATATATCCTTAAATCCCCATAGTGTTTTATGGAGAAGTTCATGTTTTAACTGGATACAAAGCTATCTTCAAGTGGAAAACTTATCTGTTCCCATGCATTCTTCATATTGGCTTATAAAATGTCTGTTTTGACTTTTTTTTTATCCTAGTTGCCATTGCTAATCCAGCAGCTCCGAGCAGCTCCAAATTGGGATATGTAAGTAACATTTTCATTTTCTTAAGCATTATTTCTCACTATGTTATCACTTTTATTACTTTATATTGACTGTACATTCACAGAATGGCAGGTGCCTCAAAGAACATTAAACTCTGCAAGAAACATGTTATTTTTAATCTTTTAAAAGACTTATAATAAACCTTCAGTGCTTACTATTGTAAGTTATTTCAAAATTATCTTTTGCATGGGACATGAAGACAAAATTGTCTTCAATTTTAGAATTTGCATCAGCTGTTGAGCCATCTTTGTATGTTTAAGGATAATGGTTTAAATTGCCCTTTTCTCAGTATGATCATTTAGTCCTGGGAGTAAGTTAGCTTCTTGTGTAAAGTGTGTGATCTCTACCCACCACCTCGCCTCCTGGGAATGTCTTTTGTTCACTTATTTATTCTTTCTACTCACATACTTAAGTATCAGTATATTGTAGGAGATACACAAGCTAGAAACAGAGCAAGGCTTGTCTTCAGGGAGCTTACTTTTACTGGCTGGAAGCCACATATACTCAGTTAATTACGTTTAATGTGCAAAACACTCAATATTGTAGTAATTTTGAAGATGTAAAGAGATCTACTAGTTGGGGTTGGCCTGAGCTGGGTTCCGAGGGAGTGGATGTCAGCACTAGGTTTTGAAAGTCATTTTCTGAACATTTAATACTTTATGAATAAATTCAAGATGCTAAATAAAAAACAATACATGAAATGAAATAAATTCAGTGAAATATTGTTTTGTTAAACATTCTGTTTCCCAAGTTCCATTCTTGTATTGCCCGCTGCCTTTTGGATCTCTAACTTCTCAGGCCCCTGAAATTCAGCTTGCCTACAACAGTATTTCCTCTCTCTTCCATTCCTCTTCCCTTCCCCCCTTTCTTTCGAGGTCTACACTTTCCTTCCATAGTGTCACAAAAAGGACACACCACCTCCTATCTCTGTGCCTTTCACTTGTGCCTCCACCTCCAGTCCTGAGTCCTCCTTCTACCAGAAAGCTTTATCCTTCTTGCCCTCACCCCCACCCAGCCCCAGCTGCTAGTGTCCTTCCTTCCACAAATTAAAGTTGTATTTATTTTATATGGGCTCATTCATCTGCATATTGTGTCCCCCAATTGAAGAAACAACCATTTCTGTCTTTGTCTGTCTAGCCCCTTGTAGGAGGCTGAGCACATGGGAGGGAGACACTGAATAAATGCTTGTACTGTTTTTATAGCATTTGTTTATAAAGATAACAATACCTAGTTTGGGAGCAGTCCCTCTTTTTTCTCCTTGAACTTATAACCTTTCTTTAGGTTGGTTTTGAGGTGACATGATTGAAGCAAATGTCTTATCAGTCAGCACAGAAGGATAAGGATCCCTAGTGCCTTTCACCTTTATTTCAGTTATTCAAATTCTGAAGAGAGCTTTTATAACTGAGATTGGCAAAATGTTATACATTAGTGTTACACAAATGCTTTGTGGCTCTTTCAGATCTATGTTGTTGTGTATAGTAATTCATAATGAATATTACTTACTGGTTGATATTCATCCAGTGCCACTAATAAATTCTTAGATACTTAAGCTTCTTTTCAGTTTTTTTTTCTTCAGAGGCCAACTAATCTTTGTCAATTCACAGACGGGCCAAGGTTGCCCGGGTGATTGGATTGCTGGCATCTCATACAATTGAACTCCAAGAAAATGTGCCTGTCAGTGAGGTAATTTTTCTTTTCTTACTTTCATATTGTGAAAGGTTAATAAGCATATTGATTTATTAGCTAACTGAAATTTACACAGTTTTTATTAACTTCTACTTAGATTTTCTTCAAGTTGTTGTGAAAAATGAGTTTATAATGAAACACTATTAAACCAATAATTTGACCCATACCAGTCTGTGTTGGAGTTACCACCATTGTTAAAGAGTAAGTTATGGAAGAGTAACAGGAAATTGTGTGCCATGATGAAGGTACTATTAACAGTTATTCTTGTATTACTGCTATGGTACTTGGTAATAACTAAATAATTGAAAACTAGTGAGAACAATGGAATTTTCATTTGAATTTTTACAATAAATTCTTGAAGCAGAATAAATTTCTTTGTTAGCTCATAATAGTAACATAAGGAGAATTGTCAATTAATTATTTACTAAAAATATCGTCTTAGTGCAACCAGTTATTTCATGTATTGATACAGAGGAATGTTACTTAATTGATGAAATGACTAAGCAGTCATTTCAGATGGCATAAATAAAATTTGCTCCACTCTGTTGATTGTTTGAATATCCCTAGGGATAGCAGACTCATTTTATTCAGTTCTTGGTAAGTCACTTAGCTTTGTTGATAGATAGGAGCTTGATGTTGAGCTCATCCAAGAGGCATTTAAAGATACTGAAAAGATAAGAAGCAAACAAGAAATGGGCCAATTCTGTTAGCTTTTTTATAAATGCCTATGTTAATTATCAATGGCAGTGGACCTCAATGCAATATTGATGGAATAATGCAGTAATGAGGAAGCAGAAATGCTAGAACTTGAAAACAGGAAAAACAGGTGGGTAAGACTAAGTGTGCTATTCCTGCTGGAATAGATTACTAACTAGTCCTTGGCAGAGAAAGCTAGAATTATACCTCAGAAGCTCTCTGTATTTCATATACTAACAAATGACAGATTCCTGACTGTAAATACAGATCTCAAAAGAGTCTGATGGATTTAGTAAACAAAAAAATCTTCATTGGAGCTAGATTATTATTATGGGAAGAACTTTTGTCCACAATCTCCTGAATATAACAGTGATTCATAAAAGCACAAGAGCCATGTTTTTGATAAATTTAACTATACTAAATACATATAATCACCAGAGAAAGATTGAATGAAAAACTTTCAAAATACAGAGATGTAGCACAAGACCAACAAGGATTGGTCCATATCATCCCAGTTATCCTGTCAGCTATTACAGTGGTCCCAAAGACTTTTTCAGTGAAGCTAAAGAGCATGAACTGCCATTCCAGAGCTTTTATGCAGCTATAGAAAGTAGTTATTTAATCCATTTGTGTAGCGTAATGACTTGTTCTAGGATTCTTATTATATGAATTCCATACAAAAAGAAAAGATAATAATAATCTAATACCAAAAGATGAGAATGAGAAAATAATAATAACTGAAATTTATATAATGCTTAAATGTTTCCAAAGCACTTCTTCATGCATGTTTTCATTTGATCCTTACAACAATCCTATGAAGTCATTTCTACATCTAGTTCCCATTTTGTAGATGAAGAAGTGGTTTTAGTTCATTTAGAGAGGGGTTAAGTACCTCACTTGGTTTCATGTAGTTAGTAGTAAGTGGCTGAGATGGCTGTCTATAATAGCAAAAGTTAAAGGGAAGACACATCGTAGTAATAGGAGAACAAAAAGTGGCAGAAAGAATATTGAAGAAATGTAGGCTTAGAAAAGATGTAGGGCTGGATATGTAGCAAGAACAGGTGGATAGACTGCCTGAGTATTAGCACTGTTATCCATGGAATACAAAAAAAAAAAAAAAAAAAAAAAAAAAAAAAAAAAAAAGACTCAGACAAGACATCCATTTGTTGGGCAGATTCCCTATGAAGATTACTGAGAAATCATGGATAAGAATTGCACAGAATAAATGAAAATGCGTTGTGACCTCTTTTGGAGCAACTACCCACATTATTGAGATCACTGGCCTGTTTAAATATTCTGAAAAATGATATAGACCCACTCAAGTTTAAAGCAAGATATATTTAGGACCAGTATAATAGTTGTTTTATTATCTTCTCAAGTGCTCACTGCCTGCCCATAGTAAATGCATAAGAAATATTGCTGCATAAGAAACCTTCCAGATTGTATTTATATTACTAAATACACTATATTAGTAAATTAAAATTACTAAAATTTAAATTACTAAATTACTAAATTTATAGTACTAAATTACTAAGTACTAAAAATTTAAAGATTTAAAATTTTCTCCATAGTCAAATTCTCACATAGATGGAAAGTCATTGAATCATCATGTAATCATATTTATGGAAATTATTTGAACTCTAGCTTCTCTTTTGTTTTGTTATGATCTGTATTGTTGGAGGGAGTAAACTATTGATGAGATCACAGATACATTGTTATATTAAATTATATGGTTTCCCATGTACCAATAATGATTAATCTCTTAAAGAACTTGTTTCCCCCCCTTTTAAAACTACTTTTGGGGGCAGCTAGGTGGCGCAGTAGATAGAGCACCAGCCCTGAAGTCAGGAGGACCTGAGTTCAAATCTGACCTCAGACACTTAACACTTCCTACCTGTGTGATCCTGGGCAAGTCACTTAACCCCAATTGCCTTGGCAAAAAAAACAAAAAACAAAAAACAAACAAAAAAAAAAACAACTATTTTTGGAGAATAGAAGAGTTATATGTTGCTTTGTTGCTTTTTGGATGTGACTATTTCATGACCTTATTGGATTGTATATATATTTCTATTTAGAACATAAAAGTATAGAAGAGAGGCAGCATGGAATCTGAAGGATAGAGATCTGATCTGAAAGCTAGGAGGAGCTATATTCAAACTGTGCTTCTAACACAGTCTTTGTTTGTGATTCAGGTAAATCACTTGACCTCTCAGTGATCCAAACAACTTCTTAGACTAAAAGTTTCAAAGCAGGTGTTGATCTCCATTAGAAAGTAAAATTTCATTATTATTAAGTTCCCCAATCAATGAAATCAGAGGTATAGTGTCTTTCCCTCTATGTCATGATTTATGCACATAGAGTGTTAAGCACTGTGACACATCAAACAAACAATCCCTTCTCCCCTCCCCCACCAATAAAAACCCCAAAAACTCAGACCCCAAGGTAAAACAGGTTTCTATCTCTTAGGAAGCTTGTATTCTAAGGGAAACAGTCTTTTTTTTTGAATTCTGATTAATTTTTTAAGTGCACTGTGTTTTGTACTCAACAAATATGTACAAACTAGTTCAAAAAATAAGAAAACAAATAGATTATTTCTTTTGTTTTCCCATTAGTGGATGATGGTGAATCAATTTTGCTTATAGCTTCTATCCCTTGAGAAAAAAAATAGCAACTCGAGTTATTCGAAGAAATTTGTGACTTTTCTTATCAAGGATCCTGATTATTAACAGGCCTTTATTTCAGTTAGCTTTAATCTGTTCCTTCATAATGAAGCAGTTCATCATTTTCTGATATTTGTTACACATGTTCAACTAAAGTCTGTATTATTACTTCAGGCATATGCTCTTGGAATCAGAAAGCAAGAATGAAATTATTTTGAAAGATGAAACATGGTTAAGCATATTTTTGGTTCCAGTTTGCTGAGGTCATAGATTACTGAAACATCTGGGGTGTGTGTATGTGTGTGTGTGTTTAAAATACCTGATAACTCTAGTGATCATCATTATATTTAGCTCAAAAGTATATTATCTAATCACCATTAGCAAACCTGGTTTTGGATGAGTAGAATTGTCTCTCTGGAATTTTTTGTTTATTTTATAAAAGTTGTTTACCATTTGGGTGAGAGATTTTTTTTTTTAAATAATGGCTTTTTAGTTTCAAAATACATGCAAAGATAGTTTTCAACATTCACCCTTGTAAAAACCTTCTGTTCCAAAGTTTTCTCCCTTCCTTTTTCCATCCCCTCCCCTAGAATAGCAAGTAATTCAATATATGTTAAACTTGTATAATTCTTCTATACATATTTTCACATTTTTAATGCTGTACAAGAAAAACCAGATCAAAAAGAGAAAAAATGAGGGAAAAAAGCAGGCAAATAACAAAAAAGGTAGAAAAAAACTATATAGTGATCGACATTCAGTCTCCATGGTCCTCTTTCTGGGTGCAGATGTCTCTCTATCACAAGTTTATTAGAATTGGCCTGAATCACCTCATTATTGAAAAGAACTAAGGACATCACAGTTGGTTGTCACATATTCTTGCTGTTGCTGTGTACAATGTTCACTTAATTCTGCCCACTTCACTCAGCATCAGTTCATGTAAGTCTCTTCAGGCCCCTCTGAAATCATCCTGCTCATTATTTCTTATGGAAAGATAATATTCCATAATATTCATATATCATAACTTATTCAGCCATTCCCCAATTGATGGGCATCTATTCAGTTTCCAGTTCCTTACCACTACAAAAAGGGCTGCTACAAATATTTTTAGACATTTGGGTCTTTTTCTCTTTTTTTATGATCTCTTTGGATACAGGCCCAGTAGAGATATTGATAGATCAAAGGGTATGTACAGTTTGATAACCCTTTGGCTATAGTTCTAAATTGCTCTCCAGAATGGTTAGATCAGTTCACAACTCCACCAACAATGTATTAGTGTTCCACTTTTCCCACATCCCCTCCAACATTCATCATTATCTTTTCCTGTCATCTTAGTCAATCTGAGAGGTATGTAATGGTACCTCAGAGTTGTTTTAATTTCTATTTCTTTGAGCAGTAATGATTTAGAACACCTTTTCATATAACTAGAAATGGTTTCAGTTTCTTAATCTGAAAATTGTCTATTTATATCCTTTGGCCATTTATCAATCAGAAAATGGCTTATTTTCTTACAAATTTGAGTCAATTTTCTATGTAATTTAGAAATAAGGCCTTTATCAGAAGCCTTGGATATGAAGATTTTTTCCCCCAGTTTTCTGCTTCCCTTCTAATCTTAGTGCAATAATTTTGTTTGTACAAAAACTTTTGAATTTAATATAATCAAAATTATCCATTTTGCATTTCATACTGTACTCTACTTCTTCTTTAGCCATAAATTCCTTCCTTCTCCATGGATCTGAGAGGTAAACTGTCCTTTGTTCTTTGAATTTGCTCATAGTATCACTCTTTATGTCTAAATTATGAACCAGTTTTGACCTTATCTTGGTTAGGTGTTGGTCAAGCCTAGTTTCTGCAATGCTAATAATTTCCAATTTTCTCAACGATTTTTGTCATATAATAAGTTCTTATCCTAGAACTTTGGGTTTGTCAAACACTAGATTACTACAGTTACTATTATGCCTTGTGAACCTAACTTATTTCACTGATCAGCTACTCTATTTTTTAGCCAGTACAAATATTTTTGATGACCACTGCTTTATAATATAGTTTTAGGTCTGGTCCAGTTAAGCCACCATCTTTTGCTTTTTTTCTCCATTAATTCCCTTGAAATTCTTGACCTTTTGTTCTTTCAGGTAAAATTTGTTATTTTTTTTTCTAGCTCTGTATAGTAGTTTTTGTGGGAGTTTGATTGTTGTAGATTAATAATAAGTAGATTAATTTAGGTAGAATTGTTATTTTTTAGTATATTAGCTCAACCTCCCCATTAGCACTTGATATTCTTTCATTTGTTTAGATCTGACTTTATTTGTGTAGAAAGTGTTTTGTAATTATGTTCATATAATTTTTGACTTTGTCTTAGCAGGTAGTCTCCCAAATATTTTATATTATCTCCATTTATTTTAAATGGAATTTCTTTTTCGTATTTCTTGCTGCTGGACTTTGTTGATAACATATAGAAATGCTGATGACTTATGTGTATTTATTTTGTAGCCCGAAACTTTGTTAAAGATGTTAATTGTTTTTAGTAGTTTTTGGCTGATTCTCAAGGATTCTCTAAGTATCATCATATCATCTGAAAATAGTGATAATTTTATTTCCTCATTGCTTACTCCAATTCTTTTAATTTCTTTTTCTTATTGCTAAATCTAACATTTTAAATATAATATTGAATAGAAATAGTAAAAGTGGGCAGCCTTGTTTCACCCTTGATCTTATTAGGAATGGTTCTAGTTTATCGCCATTCCATATGACACTTGCTGATGGTTTTAAATAAATGCTACCATTTTAAGAAAAATTCCATTTATTCATATACTCTCTAATGTTTTTAATAGTAATGGGTGTTAGATTTTGCCAAATGCTTTTTCTGTATCTATTGAGAAAAATCATATGATTATTGTTAATTTGGTTATTGATAAAGTCAATTATGCTAACAGTCTCCTTAATATTGAACCAGCCCTGTACTCCTGGTATAAATTCTACTTGGTTATGGTATATTATCCTGAGCATAACTTGTTGATATTTTATTTAAAATTTTTGCATCAATATTCATTAGGGAAATTGGTTTATACTTTTCTTTCTCTGTTTTGACCGTACCTGGTTTAGGTAACCGCATCATATTTGTGTCATAAAAGGAATTTGGTAGGACTTCTTTCCCTATTTTTCCAAATAGTTTGCATAGTAATGGAATTAATTGTTCTTTAAATGTTTGGCAGAATTCACATATAAATACATCTGGCCTTGGAGATTTTTTCTTAGGGAATTGATTAATAGCTTGTTCAATTTCTTTTTTAAAATGGAACTATTTAAGTAATTTATTTCCTTCTCTGTTAATCTGGACAATCTATATTTTTGTAAGTATTCATCCATTTCACTTAGATTATCAGGTTTATTGGCATACCAGTTGAGCAAAAGAGCATCTAATTATTGTTCTAATTTTCTCTTCATTGGTAGAAAATTTACCCTTTTCATTTTAGATATTAGCAGTTTGGTTTTTTTCTTTCCTTTTTCTAATCAAATTAACTAAAATATTATTTATTTTTTTTCATAAAACCAATTCTTTTTGTTTATTAGTTCAATAATTTTTTTACTTTCAATTTTATTGATCTCCCCTTTTATTTTCAAAATTTCAAATTTTGTATTTAATTGAGAGTTTTAAATTTGTTCCTTTTTTTTAAAGCTTTTTTTAGTTGCATGTCCAATTCATTGATGTTTTCTTTCTCTATTTTATTCAAGTAAGCAACTAGAGATATAAAATGTCCCCTAAGAACTGCTTTGGCTGCATCCCATAAATTTTGGTATGTTGTCTCATTATTGTATTCTCTTGGATGAAATTATTGATAATTTCTATGGTTTGTTCTTTTACTCACTTGTTCTTTAGGATTAGATTATTTAGTTTCCAATTAATTTTTGGTCTGTTTTTCCCTGGCCCTTTATTGCATGTAATTTTTATTGCATCATGATCTTAAAAAGATGCATTTGCTATTTCTGCCTTTTTGCCTTTGATTTTGAGGATTTTATGCCTTAATACATGGCCAATTTTTGTCTAGGTTGCATGTACTGTCGAGATAAAAGTATATTCCTTTTTGTCCCCATTCAGTCTTTTCCAAAGGTACTTAGCTTTTCTAAAATTCTGTTTACCTCCTTAATTTCTTTCTTGTTTATTTTGTAGTTTGATTTATCTAATTCTGATTGTGAGGTCGAGATCCCCTACTGGTATAATTTTGCTGCCAATTTCTTCTTGCAGCTTTCTTAACTTCTCCTATAGGAACTTGGATGCTATACCATTTTGGTGCATATATGTTTAGCATATTATCTATGGTGCTCTTTAGAAAGATATAGTTTCTTTCCTTATGTCTTTTAATTAGATCTATTTTTGCTTTTGCTTTATCTGAGAATATTATCCTTGCTTTTTTTAAACTTTGTTTTAAACTTCAGTTGAAGCATAATAGATTCTTCTTCAGCTTTTTACCTTTTAACTTTACTCTGTATGTATCACTCTGATTTAAATGCGTTTCTTGTAAACAAAAAATTATCGGATTCTGGCTTTTAATCCAATCTGCTCTCTGCTTTCATTTTATGGGAGAGTTCATGCAATTAACATTCATAATTAAAATTACTAACTCTGTATTTCCCCCCATCTTATTTTCTCTAACTTTTCTCTTTTCTTTCCCACTTTCCCTCCTCCCCACTATTTTGCTTCTCACCATCATATCCCTCAGTCTACCCTCCTCTTTTACAGCCCCTCCTCCCTTTCACCTACTGCTTCTGTTCTCCCTTCTAATATCTCCCCTTTCTTTTTTCTTTTCTCCTAGTATAGGATGAGACAAGTTTTTCTATGATACCAAGTATATCTGATATTCTCTCTTTGATAAGAGTTAAGATTCATACAATGCCCATCCTCCACCCTTCTTTCCCTCAGTTGTAATAGGTCATTTTTGTCTCTTCATGTGATGTAATTTACCCCACTTTACCTCTGGGGAGGGGATTCTTTAAGTAGAATCACTTCTTCCCAAATATCCCTAAGAGGCATCTTTAGTAACTGTTCATGTCTTCCATAATACTACATTCACATGAAAACTTGAGAATATGCAGTTACTGGATGGTTTGCATAGTGAAACATAGGTGCTCCAAGGGCTAAAATTCTTTGTGCTTTGAAAGCTTCCTTTTATCAATGGGCCGTGTTTTTTCTAGAAAAAAAGTAGTTAGTTTAGAATCCCCAGCCAAATGTTAATCACTCACATGTGGTTGATCTTTAGATATTTAGAAACTCCATTGATATTTAGAAAATGAGCTAATTCTCATAGAGCTCTCCCATTTTGGGAGTACTTCTCTACCTGTACCTCTAAGGGGCTATCTACCTAATGAGGTCCCTGGAGGGTGATAATAAGTCCTCCTTTTTCAGAATGGATCTTAACTGTGTTATACATAGATCCAGAGCTGTTTCTAATGCTGTTAGCCAGATGGAAGACTTTTTTTTTTGGGTGGGGGGAGAGATGGGGTCATTTGCCTTCATCCAGTGATCAAAGTAATTTATTCCTCTCAAATTATTGAGGACTTGTTTGCACCTAGTTTATACTTTCGTTTATTTAGTTGAGAAAGTCAGGTCCTTCTGTGCTTATAATAGTTAGGAGGGAGTGTTGCTTAGAAAGTCTCACTGTTAGATTTGGAGAAGATGACAGACTTCATTAGACTGGAGCTTTTAGCCTATAATTGATTTTGCATTTACAATGAATTTGGTTTGTTTTAGTTTCCCAGAAGACTAACTTAGAGACTAACTTAGGCTCTAATACAAACCGTCTAAGACATATCTCAAAATGGAACGTCTTGATAATATCTTGTGGAAACCTAAATATGTAACTCTGACAGGGAAATAATTGATAATTTTGATGGGTAACAATTATTTTGATAGTAAAATTTTGTTTCCTATGAAGTTGTTGTTGTTTTGCTGAGGCAGTTGTGTTTAAGTGACTTGCCCAGGGTCACACACAGCTAGGAAGTGTTAAGTGTCTGAGGTCAGATTAGGACTCAGGTCCTCCTGACTTCAGGGCTGATGCTCTCTCCACTGTGCCACCTAGCTGCCCCTGAAGTTATTTTTTTAAATGTTATTCATGGTATTATTTTAGGGGCTTATGTGATTTTTGTCATTAACTATAGGAACACAGCGTTCCCTTGTAGTAGCTGTTCTATGCTAGGAAATAGTAAGTTCACAGTGAGCTAAGGATTTGAGTTCAAATTTAGCCTCAGACCCTTAATAGCTGTGTGACCCTGAACAAGTCACTTAGCGACATACTGGAAAATGAAATATTAAATGACTCCAGTATCTTTGGTCTACATGGCCTTGTTGAATTGGATATGATTGAACAATAACAGCAGGAAAAAATTGTTGAGCAGACATAGAAGGAGGTTCTTACAGTATAACTTGAGTTATTGTATAAGTGAAACAAAAATTTAGCTAATTTGAAGTTAATTGAGTGACATTTTGATCAACTCTTGCTCAGACGATCTTTTCTCTTTCAAAAGGATCTTTATTCATTCAGGATACTGATGCTTTGGATTAAGTATTATAGCTTGAATGACATTCTTTTGAATAAATGGATATTACTTTAATGAGGGTTCATGCTAGGAAATTATAAATTTCCTTCCAACATCCCTTTATTGTTTGGCATAATGTTGGCACGTTAATTGTAAATTTTCGAGAAATTCTTGAGTTATCCTTAAATTATAACTCCCCAGCAATTGATTTGTAGAGATGATTTTACCAGCCACCAGAGGTCATTCAAACACTGAAGCAAAGCATTGCCAAGTGGAAAGATTCCCTTTGAACTTCAGATAGAAATAGAGATGTTATGGTGGAGATGAGGAAAAAGCTCAGGGCATATATGTAACTGTCTGAAATTTTCTTACTACTGGAAATTGATGTGAGAAAATCAAATTGACTCTGTTTCCATTTTGTAATTGATTCTTTTCGGTATCACCCCTAACATGTTGTAAAATTGCCTAAGACGTGTTTTTTTTTTTTTTTTTTTATCTCTGAGTTAAGTTCAGAAGTTCCACTATCCTCTCTGAACTAAATTGTCCCATAAATCATCTTAATTCAAAGGAATATATTATATCTACACATCTTCCTGCCCCATATACAGTTAAGGGAGAGCTCTTGTCTCACTAATCAGTCTTGCAAGATGCAGGTGGGCACCAGGAAGTCTGTTATCTCTGTGAAGACTGGCTGTCCTTCAAAAAGTCTGGACTGTTATCCTTGCAGGTGGACACCGCCAATGAACTTTCCATAGCAGCAAGAGGTTGTTGCTAGTCCTGTATTCCTGACTTCCATTCAATCATATTATTTTCCATCATCTCTGATACTTAAGACTTTATAACTAATCATATTGTTTTATGCTTCCTGTTCTTTGTTCTCTTGTACTTCCCCCAAATCATATTGAGACTGGTGAGCCCTACCTTGAAGTCTTTAGTCACTGAGACAGGCCATTGAGAAGTAATTGCTAGCTTTACCAATAAATTGAATGTTCTCATACATTTGTACCTCAATTTACCTTAATTTTAATCTTAATAAATGTTTTTGCTTGGAAAGTACTTTTATTCCATTGGCAATTCATTAGCTCTAAGAAGGTTTTTATTAAGCAAAAATGTAACAATTTTGGGCAATGGTGCATAGCCTTTTAACAAGAAATTAATTAAAATTCTCTGAAATATGAGAGAAGTATTGATTTCTAAATTTAGTCTTTTTAATTTGAAAAATTTAGTTCACTGAATATTTCACAATCACATGTATATCTTTCCTTAACATTTATTTTATTTGATTTTTAATTTAATTTCCTTCCTATCTTTCCACACCTTGAGAAGGCAAGCAATATAATAGTAATTATACATGTGAAGTCATACAAAACATTTATGTATTGGCTATGTTCAAAAGAAAACATACACAAAAGTAAAAAAGAATAAAAAATGCATTCTTTAGTCTGCACTGAGTTCATCAGTTCTCTCTCTGGAGGTGGATAGCATTTTTCCTCATGGATCCTTTTGAATTGCCTCAGCCAAATCTTTCATTACTGTATCACCATCCCTGTATAAAATGTTCTCTCTCTCTCTCTCTCTCTCTCTCTCTCTCTCTCTCTCCATATATATAATTATAACTTTTTATTGACAGAACCCATGCCTGGGTAATTTTTTACAACATTATCCCTTGCACTTACTTCTGTTCCGACTTTTCCCCTCCCTCCCTCCATGTAACGGGCTGAAGCTGGAGTTGATGCACTGAGGTCCCAAGCACGTGAGGCTAAATAGTATTTGGACCATACTCTATTAATATATATGCTTGGAGAAAGAATGGCCCCTGCCCACTCTCTGTGCAAGTCCTGATGTGTTGTATAGGAAATGACCATTTTGGTGGGTGGAGGCAGAGGGGCAGAAAGAAAGGCAGGGAAAAAAGGCTGGCTGGCTTCTGGTCTGGCTGACTTCTGGTCTGGCTGGCTTCTTGACTCAGCTGTACACACTGTGATCGTGAATCCCTCTTCACCTCTGATCCCCCTTCACCTCTACTGAGAATGAAGATTGAAGATTTTCCCTTAACCTGAATACCTGACTCCGGCTGATTTTAAAATACGCGGTCATCACACCTCCCCTAGATGGCAAGCTGTTCTATACATGTTAAAGAGGTTACAGTATATCCCAGATACAATATATGTGTGCAGAACTGAACAGTTCTCTTGTTGCACAGGAGGAATTGGATTCAGAAGGTAAAAATAACCCAGGAAGAAAAACAAAAATGCAAACAGTTTACATTCATTTCCCAGTGTTCTTTCTTTGGGTGTAGCTGTTTCTGTCCATCATTAATCAATTGAAACTGAGTTAGATCTTCTCTTTGTCAAAGAAATCCACTTCCATCAGAATACATCTTCATACAGTATTGTTGTTGACATATATAATGATCTGGTCCTGCTCACTTCACTCAGCATCAGTTCATGTAAGTCTCTTGAGGCCTCTCTGTATTTATCCTGCTGGTCATTTCTTACAGAACAATAATATTCCATAACATTCATATATCACAATTTACCCAACCATTCTTCAATTGATGGGCATCCATTCATTTTCCAGTTTCTAGTCACTACAAACAGGGCTGCCACAAACATTTTGGCACATACAGGTCCCTTTCCCTTCTTTAAGATCTCTTTGAGGTTACACTGTTCTCTTGATTTTACTCATTTCACTTCACATCAATTCATATCATTTTCAGATTTTTCTGAAACCATACTGCTCATCATTTCTTAAAGCACAACAGCATTCTATCATAATCCTATACCACAACTTGTTCAACCATTTCTTAATTGATGGACATTCTTTTGTTTTCTAGTTCTTTGCCACCACAAAAAGAACCAGTGTAAGTATTTTTGTATAAATAGATTCCTTTCTCATTCATCTCTTTGGGATATAAACCTAATGATATTGCTGGGTCAAAATGATAGGCAGTTTTATAGCCCTTTGGATATAGTTCCAAATTGTTCTTCAGAATAGTTGGACTAGTTCCCAATTTCCCCAACAGCACATTAGTGTCCCTGTTTTTCTACAATTTTTCCAACATTTGTCATTTTCCTCTATGATGATGTTAGCCAGTTTGAGGTATGAGATTATACCCCAGAGTTTTTAAAATTTGCATATCTCTAATCAACAGTGACTTAGCACTTTTTTTCTATGATTATTGATAGCCATAATTTCTTCATTCTTTATGTCCTTTGACTATTTATCAATTTGGGTATGGCCTCATAGTATTATAATTTTGGCTCAGTTCTCTATATATTTGAAAAATGAGGCTTTTATCAAAGAAACTTGCTTGAAAATTTTTCCTCCATTTCATGTTTTCTTTCTAATTTTTGGCTGCATTAGTTTTGTTTATGCAAAACCTTTTTAATTTAATGTAATTACAGTTAATCATTTTACTTCTCACGATCCTGTCTCTTGTTTAGTAACAAACTCTCATCTATAGATCTGAATTGTAAACTTTTCTGTGCTTCCCTGATTTACTTATGATTTCATCCTTTGTGTCTAAATCACTTATCTATTTTGACCTTATCTTGGTATATGGTATGAGATGTTGGTCCATGCCTAAGTTCTAGCAAATTGCCTTCCAGTTTTCCCAGCAATTTTTGTCAAATGATGAGTTCTGATGGTTAGAGCCTTGGGCTTGGTGTTGAGAAGGTCCGAGTTCAAATCCAGTTTCAAATAATAGCTTAATTTAACTTCTCATTGCCTCAGTTTCTCATCTCTAGGCTTTTGTAGTTTTGGGTTCTTTTATGATCAGTTTTTGTACGATCAGTTTTTCTATTTGTATGATCGGTTTTTCTTAAGTCTCTTCCTTTGATATAATTCACACTTTGCTGCCTCAGTTTTATATATTATGTTTATTATAAAGCTCCATCCTGAGCTCTTTTCTCTCAACAGAGTTTTTCATTAACTTCATTAGTTCCCAAGGATTTCTCACTATACATTCTCTCATTAAACTTCATTATCTCCCAAAGGTTTTATTGTCATCATGGATCAGAGGAGATAATATTTGTAAAAGCACTCAGTATAATGCCTGATACAGATATGTAGTCCTTTCCAGATATCTTCTAAAAAAAGAAAGAAAATCCATCAGGAGAGGAGAGTCAGCAGTGATTGTTGCAGCAGGGACATGGTGAAAGATGAAGACTGAGAAAAATCCGTCAGTGAGAGAACATTGATAACTTTGGAAGCATTCATTTTAGTGAGGTGATAAAGGAGAACATCAGAAAAGGACAGAGAACTAGGGGAGAAGAAAGTAAATGGAGGCAAAAGAAACAGTCAGTCTTTTCTAGGGGTTTCTGAAAGAGAGGAAGCCAAAAGATGAGAGCTTAAGGGTTCAAGAAAGAGTTTTTTAAGGATCAGCAGGAAATTTCCATTCTAGAAAGTAGGGCACAAACCACAAGATAAGGAGAGATTGAAGATTAAAGAGAGACTATAAGGGCAATCTTCTGAAGAAGATGGGATTTATCTGAATGAATGAAAACCCATTTATTCAGTGGTTACTATGTCCTAACCACTGTGCTGAGGGCTAGATGGTGAATGGAGCCATAGGAAGAGCATGAAACATCCTCTTCAGTAGTAGTGACAGTATTTACTTCATTTTGCCCCAAGGCTAAAGGGTAAAGTCCAGGCACTAGGTTCTGTTCTTTTCCTTTTCAATTCAGAACTGGTAAAGTCACAGAGCTATTTTTTGATAAAAAGACAAGGTAATTGTAAAAATATATTGAAATTAAAGATCATTTATCTTCATTAATTTATATTGGAGAAGCAGTGTGATGGGCTCAGGAAGACCAACCTCTGACAGTTGTTGTCTTTGTGAACCTGATCAAATTATTACTCCTCTCATGGCTTCCTGGGAACTCTCAAAGACCAGAGATTTCAGAGAAATTGATGCTCTGCCTTGGTAGAAGTATTTTCCCATAAGCTCTCCAGAAGATGAAATTACAGTCCCAGACCTCTTCTCCCTTGAAAAAAAAATTTACATGTATTTGTCTTCTGGGGCATCTAAGTAAAAGCTACTTGCAATTTGAACACCCTCCATTATGCTGAGATACAGTTGAATTAAGGAACTAGAGGTACAAAAACATCAAATTGCCTGCTAGCTAACAAAGCAATTCAGCAACTTTTTTTTTCTTCTTCTCTTCATGGCTCTTTTTATTCAATACTGCTTGAAACCATTTTGAATGTCACATTAACTGATGTGTTAAGCACATAATAAAAACACAATTATTGCAAATGTAATGGATTATAGCCACCCTGAAAGATATTCTTATTTTTAGCCTTGTTAAAATAAAGCAATTTTACACTTTCAAATGTCTCCGAAGGTGTTAAACAATATATTCATTAACATTAAATGTCATTAAATTATTCTTTCATTTTGAAAAGTTTGGATAGCTGATTCTTTTCTGAACAGACCATTTAACTCATGTATCAGTATTATCACTGTTAAAATTGTTTTAATCTGATTCCTTGTACTTTCATATAGTAATGATGTGAAATTCAGAAGTGTCAGACTGGCCTTCGGTGGCCTGTAAAACCTGTGACAAGTATGGCTGCCCTAGATCCTAATATCATTGGAAGATGCTGAGCAAAATAGATAAAATACAGTATGCCATAGATAATGTTAGTTGGTGGTTTTCTAAGTCAATCTGTAGCCTGCAGGGATTCCTTTCTGTTGAAGTTTGACACTATTGCTACCAACTAATTCTATTTTTTTTTTACCAGTTCTTTTGTTCCCATAGAAGAGTCATAAACTCAAGTTGTGTTTGCTCAAGGTATCAAAATCTTTAATGAGATAGTTAATTACTCCATTCATTCTTATGTCATGAGATGCTTGGTATATAAATGTATCAGTTTGAGAATTTCATCTTGTTTTAAATTAAATAATGGCTATATGAAAAATTGAAACATTATTTGATTTTAGGTTTACATGTCTATATCTTGGAGAATGAAATTAAGTAAACCAAAGTGGGGTGGGGAGGGAGAGAGGGATTTCAAATTAAAAGCCATTTTTAGGTTATTCTACTCCCATTTTTAAAGATAAAATAATTTTTCACTAAAATGTCCTCTCTATTAGACTACACCACTGTGTCTCCCTCTCTGTCGTCCTAGGGGATGAGTGATTCAGACTGTTACCACCAGAATAGCTGAAAAGTTCTAAATCTTGAGCAGTCCCTTTTCTGTGGCCCCAAATTTACCTTCTAAGTTTTGAGAAGTATGGAGGCCAACCCTAATTACTTTAAGTGAGGAAACCTTTCAGATAACATTTTCAGTACATCTGAGAGCGATGAGCTTATTTTGAATGTAAACTGAGTCTCAAAGTCCATTGTATGAGACTCTCCTCATTTGTGAAGATCAGTAGGCCATGTCTGGTGAGAGGAGAGGATAGAGAGCTTTTGAATCCCTTTGAACTTCTTCCAGTTCCTTCAGATACTGTAGTTGCTTCTAGTTTTTCTGGCTTTCAGTCTTGAGAGAAAAGATAAAGAAATACTTAAATTGATTTCTGCAAATGGTTTTTTGTCTCTCCTTTTCTCTTTCTTTCTTTCTCTCTCTCCCTTTCTTTCTTCCTTCCTTCCTCCTGCCTTGCCTCCTTTCCTTCCTTCCTTCATCCTTCCCTCCCACCTTCTCTTCCTTCCTTCCTTCATTCTTTCCTTCCTTTTTCCTTCTCTCCTTCCTTCCTCCCTTCCTCCCTTCCTTCCCTTCCTTCCTTTCTTTTTTTCTTTTTGCTGTGGATTTGGATAAACAAGGTTTTTTCAGAACTGTGTATGATCTTAGTCAAACTGGTATTTGTTAGGAAGGGAGTCAAGTCTTGGATACAGAGCTTGGGGTCCTGCTTCTTCTACCCAATTAATGAAACAGCTATCAGATGTTATTTTGAACCTGAAAATCACACCCCCTAGATTAACCATATTTAAGGAAACAGATAGATATATTTCTAGCCTGGTTTTTTCCCTCTCTGAGGAGACCAGAACAACCAAGGTGCTGGTTCTGATCTCCTGCCTCCCCTTCTCACTGGGATGGAATTCTCTCTTGGTAAAGAGAGGAGAAGCTGGAGATGTCTGTCCCCACTGACTTCAGGCCATACACTGATAAGCCCATGTTGCATATGGATGAAAACCCTCATCCCATTAAAAAAAAAAGGTAAAAAAGAGATGGGAATTAGAGTTGGATAATAGTAATAACTACTGATATTTAAATAGTTCTTTGAAGTTTGCAGAGCTGTTTTCATGTATTATTTTATTAGAACTTTACTTACCCTCTGGGAGATCAGTGCTTTTATTATCCTTATTTTATAGTGGAAGTGGAACTGAGAAATGACTTAAGTGATTTTCTCCAAGTCACAAGGCTGGTAAATGTAATAGTTGGACTTGAATTCAGATCTTCTCTTCAGTTCTAACATTTTTTTCAAGTATGCAATAAGTCTTACTGTCATATTAGACTCAAGGATATTATTGTAGAATTATGTTAATATCCTCCTAGTTTTGTCCCAAATTCGTTGTATCTCTCTCTGAAGGTGATGAATGTGATACTGGCATGAGAGAAACCTCTATTAGGATCATAATAGAGAGTAAGATATTGAAAATCTGTGTTATAATTTAAAAAAATTACATGTCAAGGTTACTTTCTCCTCCAATAAATATTCATTTATTTAATTTTGTAAACAAATAGCAATGTATATTAGAAAGAGTATTAGTGCATTTTGGAGAAGGGGAAAGGCAAAGAAGAGAAAATGCCCACTCTGTGCCTAGTAGATGTTACACTAGAAAGTTATTGCTAAATGGTGGCCCTGGAGCTAGCAGTGGCTATTTGCTATGTCTCTTTCTCTTTTCCCTTTTGACTCTTCCTTTAAGATTTTGTTTTATTCTACTTTCTCCCTCCCTTCCTCTTACCCCTCTCTTCTTCCTTCCCTACCTCTCTCCCTCCATTCCTTCCCTCCTGTCTTCCCTTCATTTCTTTTTTCCTGCCTCCTCATCCTTATCATCCTCATCTTCCTCCCCCTCCTTTTCTTTGTTGCCATAATCGTTTTATTCCTCCTCCATGATGATATAAGGTAAACTGTTTGAGGGTTTTTTTGGTTTTGTTTTTATATGCTCAGTGCTTTGCATATAGCAGGAACTTAATAAAAATTGAAGCTGACCAATCATAGTACTTCAATATGGTACATCTTTGTTCTGTTTGATGATTTTTATTTCTGTCCAAAGATTTAATGAAGATACTTTTAATTTTTTTGCTTCTTGGTTCTAAGCCATTCTAGACCTGGAGGTGTTCCTTTTTTGTGTAGTCAAGTTTTCTTGATTGATATTTTCTGTATTATGTTTTCAGAAAATTAAATCGTATGACATAATGATTGTTTTTCTTATAGTATGGGAGATGGAATTAGTTGTCTTCCCTTGAAGATTTTGGCTTATTTTTTTTGTCCCTCAGTTCTTCTTTTGTCAAAACAAATGATTTGCAGCTGGGTCAATGAAAAGAGCTATATTACCCGAGCTCCTTGATCATAATTGTACAACATTTACCTTCTATTCTTCATAATGTGAAAGTAGCTTCTCTATAGTTTTTCTCTTTTCTTGTTTTTTTGTTTGGAAGAAGCAGATTAATTTTAGTTGTTTTTGTCCCCATATTGCCAGATGGGCCTTCAAGAGTATAGAATTAATTAATCCTAAAAATGAGAACTTGTTATATAAATCTAGGTGATTTAAGTGGAAATTAATTTGTTCAATAATAATAATAACTCACATTTGCATAATGATCATAAATTTAAAAAATGTACTCATAACAATCTTGAGGGATATTGAATGAATGAAAAATATTTATCAAATTTTTTGTGCCAGTATTTAGCACAATTTAGGCATTTAATAAATGCTTATTGACCTTCTGACTTTCAGACACTGTACTAAGTTCTGGGGATACAAATACAAATGCCTTCAAGAATCTTGTGTGCTAACATATAATGTTATATATACAATATATAAGCCAGATCATTTTCCTAGTTATGGTCCTGTCATCATTTGAACTATTTTTATATAATACATGTAGAGGGAAAAAATATATGTGTGTGTGTGTGTGTGTTTGTGTGTGTGTGTGTGTGCTAAGAGAGAAAATAGGCTAAGTAAGAGTGAGTGAGAGAGAGAGAATAGGCAAAAATTTTTAAATCTGGAAGGACTCACAGGAGTGGTAAGCTGAACTATTCCCATGTAAGTGTTATTGTTTGAAACTAATATCGAGTTTTACAGAAGAAGAAACTGAAGGTCAGAGAGGTCAGGTGATTTTCCCAAAGCAACAGAAGCAGTAAGTTCTATATACACGACTTGAGGTCACGTTGTTCTTGATTCTACATTCAGTACATTTGGTGCCACGCCGTTCTGAGTTTCTCAGAAACTGAGTTTCTAGTTAAAAAAAAAAGACAGAAGATAAGTAGTTAGCTTGAAATCACATATGAATTTTCAAAGTTATGTTATAAAAGCCTGCACATATGTCAGAATTATATAGGATTCCTTGGAAGCTATAATGCAGTATAATGTTGTTTAACAGTGCTCTGATCCTTAATATCAAAGAGGGCATAAAACAGGGAAACATATATTCATCGAATACTGTTTTCATAGAGAAGATCCAGTAGGGATTCCATGATGAAGAGGGATTTCCTGTGGATGATGCGTTCCTTCAGAAGGTTAAAGAGTTTGGCTTAACTCTGTAAGTGGACCAAAGCTGCCTTTTGTCCAGATGGTAACTTGAGCTGAATTGATGACTTGTAGATATTATCTCTCAGTATGTGTAGAATTGAATAGGCAAGATATCCTTAATGGTCTTTGAGAAATTATAAATTTAATGACTCTAGGCTTCTCCTTTGAAACAAGGGCCTAACTTTTGAATACTGCTAGTCATCTGGTGGGAATATATAACCAGAAGTCATGGAACACTACATCTTTGAAGATTTGAAATTTAAGTTCATCTAAAGATTAACTGAGAGACATAATTGGGTATGATAGATAACCATGTGTTACAGACAAGAAATTATAAAGGAGAAGTGCCATGAGATTTGTTATCAAATAAATTACTGAGTGGGAAAAATAGATGGACTGATGACAGAGCCATAATCAGGAATAAGATCTGGCTTATCCATATGTTCCATTATATCAAAAGAAAGAGAGGAATGCTCCCATCCCTGTTAATAAGGGTATGTAAACAAAAGTTGAGCAGGATGAACAAGCCTGGGTGATTTACATTCTTGGAGAAAATATATACATCATCCATTTGAGTATTTGATTAGCATAGAAGCTTAGTTGATGCTGCTTGTGGACATTTAGAAGTACAGTCAATGGGGCATCTGTTTATATAATGGAATTTAACTATTATATTTTAGTTGTTAGTTTTGGTTTCCATTCCCATCAAAGTTTTACTAGTGCTGCTAACTAATTATGAAATTGAAAGAAGCTTTACCTCCTTGAATCTTTTAGAGCAAAGATTGAGCAGTTAAATGGCCAAATATCTTGTAACAGAAGACAGAAGAAATAAAAGAGCAGGAAAAATATCAGGCTCGATAATAAGGCATTTTAAAATCAAGAATTCTCAATATTGCTAAAATTGAACCTTTAAAAAATTGAAAAGGGCCTTTTTATTAATATAACAGGCATCAATTAAATGGTATTTCTATCTTGTAGGAAAGAGTAGCTTCAGTTTTAGAAATTGCATTAAAAATGTCATATACATTGAAATATTTAAGGATATTAAATGAAAGTTAAAGCTCATCTAAATGAAATTGGAATTGGTGTTAGCTAGTTGAAGGTTCAACTGGTTTAAGTGCTCCCTGAATCTAAATAATATTTTAAATAGTTTTAAGGAGCTCCAGGGAAATTAAAGTCAAGGTTCCTGATCTGGAGAAACTTATGATTTGGTTATTTATACAATATCAAGAAATGAAAAAGAATATACAGCAATAAATATAAATTTTTTCTTTAATGCTTCAACAACTTTTATTTGTGCAGGAATTCCCTTTAGTCTTGTAGACTGCAACTCTTTGGTGATGGTCTTGGAGCAATATAATAGTTTTAAAAAAAATCATGTCCTATGATGATACTTTTCCAGGCGCAGGCAGTTTGCTTTCAAACAACTAATACATCTGCCAACTGACTTGTCCTCAAAGGCTTTCCAGTTTGCTTGGACTTGATAGAGTTTGGCCTAGTCTTTGAGAATTCAGCATCTCTTTCAGGACATAGCAGAACTTTGGTGTAGTTCTAAGAGGACATGAATTAGTGCACTGATTGATATTAGATAGAGCTAATCAAAATTGGCTGAGTTTATTCATTTATATGCTTAAGTTCTATATATTTAGATAATATTCTTAATGTCTTCTCAAAGAGAAACTTATTTTTAAATTGCTAAAATAGTGTTTTAGAGCATTGATCAAAACTGTAAATATTTAGTCATTTTTATATTAAGTTTTGTATCATGATCTTAGTTAAAGAAATAGCTAAGAAGAAATGATAATTAATCAAGTAATGGGAAGTTCAGAATCATATGTCTAGGCAAAGCCACATTTTGGAAATTATGTACCTGGGGCACGAGGCAGGAAAGGCATCATCAATTTCTGGGGTGAGAGGACAGAAATGCTCAAACACTAGCAGAAAATATGGAGTAATTTACCCCTGTGGATCATCCAATATTTTTTTAATCTTATATACTCCCAGAAAGTATTTATTTTATTTTATTATAACTTTTAATTTATCATAATATTTAAATATTTCTTTACATGACAACAAGATTCTATGATGATCAATTCTGATAGATGTGGCTCTTTTCAAGGATTCAGATTGAGGCCAGTTCCAATAATCTTGTGATGAAGAGAACCATCTACACCCAGAGGATCAAGGGAACTAGGGAGGATCTCAACATAGCATTCTCACTCTTTTTGTTGTCGTTTGCTTGCATTTGTTTTCTTTCTCATTTTTTCCTTTTGATTTGATTTTTCTTGTGCAGCAAAATAATTGTGTAAATATGTATACATATATTGGATTTAACATATTTTTAAATATGTTTAACATATATTTGATTACTTGCCATCTAGGGGAGGTGGTGGGGAGAAGGAGGAGAAATTTGGAACACAGGGTTTTGCAAGGGTGCTTATGACCTCACCCAGGCTAAGGAAGATAATGAGGAGTGTTTATATAATGTCATTGTGTTTGTAAAACTCTTTATAAATATTATCTCATTTGATTCTTAGGGTTAAGCTTGGAGTCAAATGTAGTTTCAGACACTTACTAGCTGCATGATTCTGGACTAAGTCACTTCATCCTCTCTTCCTCAGTTTCCTCATCTGTAAAATGAGCTAGAGAAGGAAATGGCAAACTACTTCAGTGTCTTTGCAAAGAAAATCCCAAATGAAGTTGTGTTGAGACAGACATGACTGAAATAACTGACTAATAATGACAGTAATGTTTGGTCCTTAAAACAACTCAGGAAAGTAGTTGCTATGATTATCCCCATTTTATAGGTAGACAGGAATTAAGTGACCTGCTTAGAGCCACAAAACTAGTAAGTGTCTGAGGATGGATTTTAAACTCAGGACTTGGGTACTCTCGGCACTGGGCTATCTCCTTCCAGAAAGGTGGGCTGGGAGGATGCTGGCAGAAAGGAATCCTCAGCCCATAGTCATCTCCAGAGAAGCTAGGATGCAACAGGAAGGGGACTGGACCCTGCTGAGAGAAGGAGGGAGGGAGGAGAGCCCCCATGACAAGGGTGCTAAGATAGAGCGGATCGATCTGGCCCACCGAGGATCCGAGCCTCCCTTTTGGGGGAAAGGGCCTGACAGCACATGGACAGAGGGGATAACTGACTTTGCCTTCCTGAGACCCTGCTAAATGGGGATCTGGGGGCCAAATCTGAGTCACTGGAGGAACTTGGAGAATTGGCGTTCCTCTCTGACTTGAGTGTTCACTTCACGCTTGGACTCGCCCTCACCTGCAGAACTATGGCATGGATCGGGAACCTTCTGACTTGGCTCTACCTGGTCAAAGCTATTTCCTCCATCCTGATTAATATTCTGTGCCCAGAGACAAAGACAGAAGGAGCAAACTGCACATGCAGCTCATGAATCCTTGTCCCCCCAGTCTGAGTACTAATGGATCCAAAGTTTGCACATGATTCTGTTTCAGTAACTCTAAAGGTCACAATCCCTCCAAACAAAGCACAGCCATGGCCCGTTATGGTAGACGCTGCTTTTCTTCTCCATATCTAGTCTGGATGATTCAGGCAGACAACCTGTCAAGGATTCATTCTTTTAATAATCTGTTATTAAGTGTACTGTTGCCAGTGTGAGGGGGGATACAGACTTGAAGAAGACCCACCCCCACTCCAGGGGGAGGCCATTGATTAAGATTAAAAAGAACACCCACTTTTCAGATGAGGAAACTGAGACCCCCAAATTAAGTGGCTTGCCCAAGGTCACACAAAGAGTAAATATTAGTGACAGAGTCCTCTCTGTCCTCTCAGTCCTCTAACTCAGGGCTATTTCATACATTTCATTGTGTACTGCCTTGCACAGTCAATATAGCACAGACCAGAGGGTTTTAAGTGCAAAAGAGGAGAAAGGTGGAAAAGGGAGAGAGACAGGGACAGAGAGACACACTGAGAGAAAGAAAGACAAAAAGACATGAAGGAGGAAGAGAGAGAGAGATATAGACTGAGAGAGACAAAGACAGAGAGACAGAGACAGGGGGGAGGGAGGGAGAGAGAGAGAGGGAAAGAGGAAGAGGGAGAAGGAGAAAGAGAAAAGAGAGACAGACAGACAGACAGACAAAGAGAGTCACTTGAGTTGTACTGAAAAGCAGGCATTCTGGGCTATGTCCCCAGATTTAAAATCATTACTTTCACAGTAAAATTAGAAAAAAAATACACTTAAACTAATATTATATAAACATATTTTTCATGGTAGTATTTAAAAACATTTGTTGTTCACTTTTTTGTGTTTTGTTAGGTGGGATTTCATATATATATACATACACACACATACTTGAGAAACTAACCTTTAGGTTCATGTGGATTTTTTATATTTAACATGAAGTACCTACTGTGTGTAAAACACTGGGCTAGATGTTGAATGACATCAAAATAGGAATAAGATGTGGCTTATGCTGGGAAAGGCTGTAAGATGCTAGTACAAAACTACTTTTTGTCAAAAAGTTTAAATCAATTTTTTGGTTAACTTGGTATTTCCTTTTAAGAACACTTTTCAGCAGAGATTTTATACATTGAAACTACTTTTCACTGACCCACAGGAACAAATCCAAGTTGATTTCCTTTGTAGTAAGTTGAACTTCTTAATTTTTTTTTAATTAAGGGCAACTTTAGAATGGAGAACTCTACTGAAATCGCCTAGCACTCTTTACACTGTGTGGCATTTTCTTTTGTCTTGAAAAATATTGAGGAGCAAAGGGAATGATTTTTTTTTGAAATGTAGGGAAATTCTTTACACACACACACACATACACACACACACACAAGCTGTGGTAACAGTACTGTGATTTCTGGATCTGAATTTCATGTTAAGATTGACATGAAGTTGTTCTGTTTAGAAATGTTTTCTATCAGGAAAGCAAAGGAATCTGGGCTCGAGTTCTAGCTTTTTTTCATACTGATTAGTGACCCCAGAGCAAGGCACTAAATCATTCTGTACTTCATCTAGCTTTAAATTCCCTATGATTCTGACTTAATCGAGTATAGATTGGAACCCATGAAGTAAGCTGTTTAAGAAGCTAATCTGGAAGAAAATTCTATATGGATCCAAATAAAAGCTAAACCTCTTCCCTTTCTTCCTCTTTGCCCATCCTCCCCAGTCTGAGTTCCATTTATGATATATAATGATATATTCAGTGACAAGGTTTATAGGGACAGAATACTGACTTGTAAGACAAAAGGCCTTCAATAAGTGTGAATCCTGTCTCAGATACTCTGGCTTTTGGAGCAAGTTACCTGCTGTCTCTCACCTTTCTCACATTAAATGGGGATAATAATAATGCTTACTATCATGGCTTTGTAAGGATGAAACGATATAATACATGTGTTTTACTGTCTTCAAGTTGTTAGCCATCTCTTCTTTTGTTTTGTTTTTTTTTTTTGATGCTTTTTTTCCTCAATAGTATTTTATTTTTTCCAAATACATATATAGTTTTCAACATTCATTTTTTTTGTAAGACTTTGTGTCTTTTCCCCTCTTCTTCCCTTGCTTCCTCCCTCCTCAAGACAGCAAGCAATCTGATATAGGTTAAATATGTATAATTCTTTTAAACATTACCATATTTGTCATATCATGCAAGAAAAATCAGACCAAAAGAGAAAAAAATCACAAGAAAGAACAAAACAAACAAAGCTAAAAATACTGTATTTCATATGCAGTCTTCATAGTTCTCTCTTTGGATATGGATGACATTTTCCATCCCAAGTCTTTTGCAGTTGTAAAGAGTCAAGACCATCACAGTTGATTATCACATAATCTTGTTTCAATGTTCAATGATCTCTTGGTTCTGCTTACTTCACCCAGCATCAGTTCATATAGGTCTTTTCAGGCTTTTCTGAAATCAGCCTGTTGATCATTTCTTATAGAACAATAGTATTCCATTACATCCATATACCAAACCTTATTCAGCCATTTCCCAACTGACGGGCATCCATTCAATTTCTATTTACTTGTCATTACAAAAAGGACGGCTACAAACATTTTTGCAACATATGGGTCTTTTCCCTTTTTTTATGATCTCTTTGGGATATAGATCCAGTAGAGACGCTGGTGGATCAGATGGTATGCATAATTTTATATCCCTTTGGACATAGTTCCAAATTGCTTTCCAGAATGATTGGATCATTTCACAACTCCAACAAAAATGTATTAGTTCTCCAGATTTCCCACATCCCTTCCAACATTTATCATTATTTTTTCCTGTCATCTTAATCTGAGAGGTGGAAAGTGGTACCTCAGAGTTGCCTTAATTTGTATTTTTCTGATCAATAGTGATTTAGAGCATTTTAAAACAATAGCTTTTTATTTTTAAAATATATGCAAAGAGAATTTGTAACATTCACTCTTGAAAAATCTTGTGTTCCAAATTTTTCTCCCTCCTTTTCCCCCACTCCTTCCCCTAAACAGCAAGTAATGCTATATATGTTAAATAAGTTCAATTCTGACATACATATTCCCATATTTATCATGCTGCACAAGAAAAATCAGATCTAAAAGGAAAAAATAAGAGAAAAAAGGAAGCAAACAACAAAAAAGATGAAAATACCATGTTGTGATCCAGATTCAGTCCCCACAGTTCCCTCTCTAGATGCAGATGTCTCTCTCCATCACAAGTCTATTAGAATTCGTCTGAATCAGCTCATTGTTAAAAAGAGTCACATCCATTAGAATTGATCATCACATAATTTTGCTATTGCCATGTACAAAGATCTCCTAGTTCTGCTAATTTTACTTAGCATCAGTTCATAAGTCTCTCCAGGTCTCTCTGAAATCATTCTGTTGGTTGTTTCTTACAGAACAATAATATTCCATAGCATTCACATACCATAACTTATTCAGCCATTCTCCAACTTATGAGTATCCACTCAGTTTCCAGTTTCTTGCCACTAGAAAGAGGGCTGCTGCAAACATTTTTGCACATGTGGGTCCTTTTCCCTCTTTTATTATTTCCTTGGGATACAGACTCAGTAATGGCACTGCTGGGTCAAAGGGTATACACATTTTGATAGCTTTTTGGGCATAGTTGGAATGATTGAATCAGTTCACAACTCTACCAACAATTATTAATGTCCCAGTTTTCCCACATCTCTTCCAAAATTTATCATTATTTTTCCTGTCATCTTAGCCAATCTGAGAGGTATGTAGTGGTACCTCAGAATTGTCTTAATTTGCATTCCTCCAATCAATAGTGATTTAGGGCATTTTTTATATGACTAAAAATGCTTTTAATTTCTTCATCTATAAGTTGCCTGTGGCCCTCTCTTAACGATCCAGTGAAATGGCCCTTTCTCCTTTTTAATGTCTTGGCAGCCTTTGAAACAGTTTGTCATTTTTCCTCCCCAGTCCCCTCTCCTTTGGACTTTATTAACATTCTTTTTGGTCTTTCTGAGTCTCTTTTGTTATATCACTGGCCATATCATGATCTTTAAATATGGATATCCTTCCCCCAGGACTCGGTCCTGTGCCCCCTCATCTTTTCTCCCTTGAACTTCATCATTTCCCATGGATTTAATGATCACGTCCATCCTGAATACTCCCAGATGTATATCTTTGTCCTGAACTCCAATCCTATATAACCAACTGCCTTTTCAACATTTTAAACTGCATATCCCATAGGCATCTCAAATGCAATACACCCCAAAGTGAATTCATTATCTTTCTCCCTAAACTCACTTCTATTTTGAGAGCAATTTCACCTAAGTGATGAGGGCTGAAACCAAATTGCAAAAGGATGATTGGGCAAGGAGCTAAGCGGTCAAGCACCATTTATTTTTACCGCTGTCATGAATAGAAGCCATCAGAGGAAGGAGGTGAAATGGCAGTGCACTTATTTGATAATGGCTACTTTCTAAGTAGTTACCAATTTTTCATTTAAAATCCTTTTTACCTATAATCTGGAAGGAACGTTGCTAGGGTTAGGGGCTGTAGGAAATATGATGGGTAGAATAAGAAACTGAATTATAGAAAAATGAAAAAGAAGGTTCCTCACCCCTACTGTAAAACCTAAAAATAAATCAGGTTTGTTAAGCTCTTCCAAATTCCTCAGTTGGGGAATTCTCTTTCTGAGGTAGCTGAGATGTATAGGGGATGAGGGGCAGAAGCAGAGAGAAAGTCATTGTAACTGCACCTCAGAATGAGGGTGGATGGTAAAATCCAGGGAGCCTCAGAAGAGTGATTGGGTACAGGTCACGAAGGGCTTTAAAATAAATAAAAGTGGAGGTTATATTTTATCCTGGAGATAACAGGGAGCTATTGGACTTGGTCGAGTAAGGAAATCACATGGTCAGGTCTGTGCTTATGAAAACTTCCTTTGGAGACAGGGTGCAGAATGGACTGACAGAGAGAGCCTTGAGGCAGGAAGACCAGTTTTGAAGCTGCTGCAGTAATCTGGTGAGAGGTGTGGTGGGCCCTGCTTTTCCTACACCTTTCAGTCGGTTGTATACTTGAAAATGTGGTCTGTAGTAGAAAATCATTTGCCTGTTTCCTTCTGATAATTTTTTTTTAAAATCAAGTTTACCCTTGATACCATTGCAGAGCAATTTTGTCTAGAGATTTTATAGAGATGAGAAAGTAGGCATATGGATTGGTAGTTACTAATGTACATTCAATTGCCTTTTTAGGGTAATATCACAATCTATGGGTTTTTCTAATCATCTGTGATCTCACTCTTTCTCCGATATTTTGGAAATTGATCTCTAAAGGCTTCTGAAAATGTGTTGCTTCCAGCACCGATTTCTTTTATGTGTACTTGGGCTGGTCCAGCTGTTCTTTCTGTTTTCATCTTCTTCAGCCCTAATTCTGTTTCCTTACTTCAGGGATTGAAATGTTAGAGCATAAATATGGCAGTTCTCCTGGTGTCCTTGTTGAAAGTAGATTGGGATGGAAACCCTGGCGTTCTATTTTGATTTCTTTGTTGTCACTTCATGTTCATCTCTAAATGCCAGTCTGCTTAGCCGGGTCAAGCTTTCTGCAAATTCATTTCCTCCTCCACCTCTCATCCCTATTTTATGAGACAGTATTGCTCATCATCATCCACCATCATCTTTCCCCCATTTTTGCAATGAGTTTATGTTCTGTACTGATGTCATCCTTGGCTGGTAGATTTCCTTGCCTTGCAAGGAAAAGCAAGTGTTTTTTTGGCTAAGTTCTTTTCTGGGCTATCTTACTTTCCTTTTTGGTCATTGTTTTTACTTTGCTTCTCTAGGAAAGGATTATAATCAGTTGCAATGTATTTTTCATTTCCCATTTTTCAGTATCGTATTGGTATTGTGCTGGAGATGTAATTTTATACATTGTTTTCTCATCTTTTAATCACCTTGTTTGATGCTGATTTTTGACCTTTGTTTTAACTACAAAGACAAATGGTTTGTCTTCACATAACTAATTAACAAGTAACTTCCATGTTGGTAACCAACCGTTTCCTATTAAATTAGAATTCATTTCATTTTGGGGTAATGTTTGATACCTGTCATGCTCAGTGATCTCTGACTCCCTCCCTTCCCTATCTTCTTTCCTCCCTCCCTCCCTCCTTTCCTTCCTTCCTTCCTTCCTTCCCTCCCATTTTTTTTTTGTTCTTTTCCTTTTTGCTTTGCATTATTCCAGACTGAACTTCACATATTCTTTAATTGTAGTTTCACTGGCCTGCATGCTATCACTTGCCTGCCTGTCACTGGCCCACTGTCTGTCACCTCCAGGATTATTCATGAGGATTAGAGATGCTCTCTTGATAACTTGTTTCTTGCTGAAGGAAAGAGATACCTTTTTTTTCCTGCAGTTTCGATCTTCTGAGATGATGAAGGGTATGGGCTTCTTGTCTTGCCCCTAGGAGGTAGCGATGGCAGCAGCTGGGCCTATACCCAGTTTAGTGTGCTAAGGGGATGGGGGAGAGGGTGAGGAGGAAATGTCTATATTTCTACCATGAACAGTCTCTTTAAAACTTCTAATGACCCCCCACTAAAGGACGATTTCTACCTACTATCCTTCAGCTGCTACCGGCTATGGGGTCCCAGTGGCTTCCAATTTGTTATCAGTATCCAGAAGCATCAAACAAAAGGATGCCACAAGCATGAACAATTCAACTCAGTAAATACTTATTAAGCCTCCGCTATGTGCGAGCCACTGTGGTAGGTGAGGAGGAGATAGCATGGCAAAAACGGAACTCATTATCTTTCCCCTCAAGCTCTCCCCTCTTCCTAGTTTTAAAACCAAACAGAGGATTTTGTATTTGATTCTGGAGGCAATTGGGAGTGCATTCAATACATTGAACTGTATTGAATTGTGAAGTGACATACACCAGTGGCTTTAGAAAGATCAACTTGACAGCTTCCCATCTTCACTATAAAACAGCAAGAAAAACACAAATAAAGAAAGAATATAGCCAAAAAAGGAGGAGGGGAGGAGAAGAAATCTTACTGCCTCCCAACCAAAAAGCAAATTCCTTAAATTGGTATTTAAGATGCTTCATAAATAGCTCCTGCTTACTTTTCCTCATATTTTTCAGCATTCTTTTTAGGAACTTGCCATCATTTTCTGCTTCTGTACTTCTCCTCTCCTCACTGATACCTGCTTAAAATCCCTATTCTTTAAAGCTCAACTCAGGCACTAGTATATTAGTGAAGCCTTCCCTTATTGCTTCAGCTGAAAGTATGTTCTCAGACATCCATAGGATGGATCCCTTTTTTGGCTCTTTGTCCCCATCTCTCCTAGTCTTCTCTTAGATTTCACTGTGAATATGTCATGTTCTCCCAATTTAACGCAGGCTTCTCAATGGTTGTTTAAAAATCTTTGTATCCTCTGTTCTTTAATAAATATTTATTGCCTTGGGTTATAGGAAGTAAAAACCTCAAGGGAATAACTTCTTTAAAATTTTAGGTTTATTTGATAATGTGGAATTCAGAGAGAACTTCTAATAAAAGCTGGTGTCCATAGAAGCAATTATGAGCTTAATGAGGATGCGTTGTCTATGATCATTGTGACTATTATTCTCATTATGAACAAAGTTGGAAGTCCTCAACTCAAAAAGCATTAGTTTAGCAGTTACAATGCACCAGGCACTTTGTTGCTGGGGAGAATAAAGGCAGACCCTGCTCTCAAGAGACTTTTGTTCTAATTGGGCAAGACAAGTCAAAAAAGGGAATCTAAGAAGGAGTGAGAAAGTCTGAAAAGTCTGGAACAGAGTGCCTGAACTGGAATAAAGGTTGGAAGTTCCCTAAGAAACTGTGGCTCGAGACAAAAATCTCAGAAATCTCCTCACTCTGCCATTTCATTCTGTGTTTGTAAATCTAACTTTACATCTATTCATACCCCCATTTTAAAGAGCTCTAATTCCAATGTAGGGAAAGCAAATGAAATCTGTGCAAATATCAGAATTGTGGCCTTTCATAACTTTTGAAATGTCTATAATTTCAGGTCTTTGTGACTTTTCTAAAATAAACCACAGAACTGATTCAATATTTTCATCTCTTTAAACTCTAATCAAGCTCAGTCTGGGACATCTGAGATTGAATCACATTTGACCTTTTAAAGTAGAAAATTATGAGTCTAGATGAAGCTAGAAAAACCATGATTTTATCCTGTGGAACCACATAAGAAATGAGTTATGATTTGAAAGAAGCAGATCCCATTCAGTTTGGGGAGTTCCAGGACTATCTTAAATGATTAGTCGCATTACTTTATGAACCAATAAATTTCAAGAGTAAAAATGTCACTGACAGCTTCTCCTTGTGGATATACAAGTATGGTTCCTTCTTATTATTCTGAAGCAGTGTGTCTGCATTTTGTTCTACAAATAATATTTTAGAAACATTAAAATTACTTTTATTTCCTTTAATTAGATTTTATAAAACTCCATTCTTGAATATTTATTGTTTTTCACATTCAAATTGTCTCAGGATGAGAAGAGATGTTTGCTTTTACATGGAAACACTTCTGAAAACAGCAGATAGACATGATAATAATATGATTTAAAGTCTTTAAAATGTTGGGTTTTTTTCCCTTTTCTTCCATTTAGTGTTGGCATTTTCAAATGCTATTTTGTCTTAGACAGTGCAAGCCTTTGTCCCCCTTTGTATATGTTATTTATGTTTTATATTTGTCCATTCCTTTTTCTGGCTTTCCTTTTTAATATTGCCACATATTTTATGGGCTTATTAAAAAAGTAAGAAATGCGTAATCTACATAAATGTCATTATTTGAGAAAGACTGATCTCTTTCATGCTAAAAATATGTGTAGTTTACTTTTTCAGCCAAGTGAGAATACTTTATTCAAAGAATCATGCAGTTTGAATATCACCAACACACATGACATGATATGTGGTTACTTATTATAAAACTGAGCTATTAAGCAGTATCTGTTATGCTGGAAGCACAGACAGTTTTTATCTCAATTAAGGACTGCAACATTAAAAATGTGGTTTAATTCCCAGTAATACTGACAGTTAATGTTAGTGGATTAAAAAATGACAAATGTCATAAATCTGCCACCAACCTCATAGCTTGTAAGGCAGCTTTTCTTATGAACAAAACATGATGGTGACTTCAGCAATGTAGAATTGCAGAAACTTTTATGATGCATTTTGAGACTGGCTTATTTTAACAGCATTCAGATATTTGACTCATTCTATATTTTCTTGCCAGTGTAAGTACTACCTCCAGTGGGGTATAGATCACAATGCTTCCTTATTATTGCTCTTGTCCCTGTTCCCCATAAGTCTTCCACCAGAGGTCCACCCCACTGTTATACTTGGTTTTTGCTACATAATTAGCTGGCCCTCTTTTCCAGTCACCCCTCTTTCTACTAACTTTTATATCTTCCCTTATGCCTAATCTCATGTTGATAATATACTGCCACCTCATTTGTCACCATTTCCTTTTGGGTGAGCCACAAGACTGATTCTTTAGAAAGAAAATTATAGTCCTAGTCCTATTTCTGGCACTTACTACATATGTGTTCATTGGAAACCAGTTTCCTCATCTGTACAATGGGAGTAATCATTTCTGTAGTATCTTCCTCACGGGCCTGTTGTGAGGCTTAGATGAGATCATCTGTGCAAAGTGCTCCATAAACATGAAATCACCAGATAAATGCCAACTGTAGTTATTCCATGATATATAGCCACATAACATCCCTGGGAGAATATTGGATGTCAGAATGATAGGTTTTAGAGAGAAGCTTTGGCTTAATAAAAGTCTTATGCATTTTTTTACATGTATTTCAGCCTTTTCTCTTATTCCTGTTTACTTCTGGGATCAGTTCATTATCTGAATGCAGTATCTGTCACAGATAAATGTTCTTGTCAACCAACTCTCTGGTCTGTCCCTCAAACCGCATAACAAAGTCGTGGGAAACAGGCCTTTTCTTTCCACTTCTATTTTTTCTGCTTGGCTATTTTGGTCAGACTCTTTTGAGCGATTGTGGATCTCCTCTGGGAGGCTTTGAGATGCCCTAGGAATTGCTCCTGCCAGCACATGCCTTCCACAAACACAAGGATCTAGTCTAGAAGAATATTCTCCTTGATTTAGACTGCACTGGACATCCCTCATGACAATGCCCAATATTTTTGGTCAGAGTCTTCTTACTGGTTTTATACTGATCTGGATATCAATTAGTGAGCATCGTGGAACAAAAATATTTCTCAGTATTTTTTGAATATCATCTCATGTAAAAGTACATTACTACTAAAGTGCTTCTGATGTCTCATTGAAAAATCCTATGTTTTTCTGTCAGACTTCAGGTTGATTCCATCATGCTGGAAAATTTTGAAGGCCCTAGGGACAAAAGGTCTGCCTTTTGTGGATGCATCATTCTAAGAAGGGACAAGTTCATCACCCGTGGGAGGGACATTTAGTGATAACTTTGGCCATTGTGACCCATGTTGCTGTGGGGAGAGTAGGCTCTAACTTGAGACATTTCAAAAGGAAGGGGATTCACATGTCCTTTTCCTTTGTGGAGGACTCACAAAATTCTCTTAGCTGGGTCTTTTTGCTTATCTCTGCAGATGGGTACCATAGCACATCCACCTGGGAGCTGCTGCTCTGTACCCCTCAACACTTGGTATGTCTGATACCTGCTCTGCTGGTTTTAATCCATATCTGTCTTCTGACAAGTTCCCCCAAATTAACATGGTTGTAGTGGGATGAAAAGGGGAGAGAAGAGACAGAGACTCTTTTTCTCCCCCCAGTTCCCTCTCAGTGTTTGGGCTGGAGCTCTAACTCCAGTTGATTGGCCTATAAATCTCTGGGTTGAATTCACAAACTGGCTTGCTGTTTTACCCATAGCCCCATGGAGTTTGAGTGATTTTCTTCAGCTATTTATAGGATATTTCCTGTGTGGTGTCGCCTTGTTTCATCCAGTGACCCAAAGTCCCTATGATCTTTACGAATTGATTAAGGACTTAATCATAGCTAATTTACTTTTGATGGATTCTTTCCAGATGTCATCTGTGATTAATTAGGGTAGGAATGGATTCCCATACTTATACCAATAAATAACTCTAAAAATTACTAAATTTTCTATCTAGGACAGTAATTTCCTCATATATAAAACAGGAATAATAATATATATTCTGGTGATATTCTTCTGGCTTTGAGCTGGTTCCTGGGTCATTTTCATTTTTTTCTTCCAGTTCTTTTTGTGCACTTACTCCCCTTTCTTTCCATTTCCACCAGCTATTTTGCTTCAGCCTAGGGAATTCTGTGGGCCATTGCAGAATAGAAACCCCCTTCCTAAGAAAGAAGCATATTAATCTTTTTGAAGTTTTCTGCAGCTGATGATTTAAAAAACAAAAACAAAACATCCTGTTAGCAGCAATAGGGAAGGAAGGATCACAACGAGGAGCTAGACTTTGAAGAAGTGCCTTAATAAAAATGATCTCTGTTATTCACTGGTTTATAAATAGAGCTGGGCTCAGATCTTTTTCCAGGCCCAATCTTATCACCCTGTATCAACCTTTAATTTCCTTAGCTTACCTCTGTCTTATCAACAACAAACAACAACAACCCTTTGAATTCCCAACCCCCAATCTGCTTTGTATTAGATTTGTCTTCTTGGTGAGTCTTCAAAGGTCTTCTCTCTTGATAGTTACATGAAACTGGAGGGTATGGAGGGGGCCTGATGTCTGGGACAGAACACTGCTCTTCCTCCTATCCCAGTCCAGATCCGGTCATTTATATCCATTGAATTAAAATCAAATAGATTAAGCATCTTCTCTAAGTAGAGCACTGCAGGCCCTGAGGGAGAATCAGAATTTAGTCCTCTTCCTTCCAGGGACAGCCAGACAATATGGGCAGGAAGTATAGCCTCCAATCTAGTCTCCACCAAGCCCCAAACCGATCATCCCAAAGCATTGACTTCACTTTGTTATTCCTCTGTGTAGAAAGCTTCAGTGAGTCTTGTTTTCCTCCAGAATAAAGAACAACCTCCTCTGCTCTTTGCACCCCTTACAAGCAGGCTTAAACCCGACACATTACCCTCCAACATGCTCTTGAGCCTTGAAGCCAGCTGACCAACCTGCCCTTCTGTGGACATGACATTCTCTTTCCCTCTCCAGTCTCTTTGCATAGTCCCCACTGCCCCCCGTGCCTGGAATCCTCCCCATCTCCACATCCACCTCTTGGAACTCTCCTTTTGGCAGTCTGGCCAGTTCCTACATCATTAATGTTCCCTCCTTCCAATTACATTTATTTTGTTTGCATCTCTGTCTATTAGCTCAATAATGTGACAATTATTTAAAAACAATTTTATAAAAACAGCTGGCTGTCAGCAGGCTATCTGTAGGTTTTTCTATTCAGTGCACATTTACTGAACCTCTCTCTTATCCCAGGCAATGAGCTTGGTTCTGGGGACACGGAGACAAAGGGGAGCCAGCCCTGTGGCTACATCAGCCATCCAGTTAAGTCAGTTGGACAATACTTAAGTCAGTACTCTCCCTTCCCTTCAAAGTTCAGATCAAATGCTTTTCCTGTACTCATGAGTGATGAGTCCTTGAGGACAGTCAGCAAATAGTTGATTTGTCTTTGTATCCATGGCCCTCAATACAACGACTGTATAGAAGAGGAGCTGAATTGGTGGTTGTCCTTCGTTGGGGAAGAGGACCGGCGTGAGATCGCTGTGAGTCCAGCTGTGGCGGGTCAGACCGGTAGGAGCTCGGAATAAAGAGTCCCCATGAACATCAGGGGCTTCTCTAACTGAGCATCTCACGTTTTTTCTGAGCTAATTCAGTTCTGGTTTGCTTATGGAGCACAGCTCCTTGTCTGATGAGGGCTCACCCTGCTGGGCAGTCCTGGGCTAGGGTCCCTCATGTCAGACAATCATTTTGAAAGTTCTTGAGAAAGGCCTTCAGAGTGTCCTTATATCGCTTTTACTGACCACCTTGTGAGCTCTTGCCCTGTGTGAGTTCTCCATCAAATAGTCTTTTTGGCATGTGCACATTTGGTGTTCGAACAACGTGACCAACCCATCGGAGCTGTGCCCTCTCGGCAGGGCTAGAAGGCCGGACAGTAGAGTCTGAGAAAGGACCTCAGTGTCTGGTGTCTTCCCCTGCTGGGGAGGGGTTTCAGAATCTTCCCGAGACAATTCAAATGGAAGCAATTCCATTTCCTCGCACTGGTAGACTGTCTGGGTTTCACAAGTGTACAACGGAACCTCCCAAACACTGAGGTGCTTAATAATAGCTTGTTGATTGGTGGATACATAAAAGGGGAATTGACAATATCATATGAATGGGAGAAGTTGGTTGGAACCACTATGGAGAATTCCCAGCTCTTGTTTTAGGATCTGAGTGATATCCACTCAGTGTCCACTAAGTTCTATGAACATTTCTGCCGTTTCTTGTGTTCCTAGACAGATCTATTGACCTTTTCAAGCCTTAGGGTCCTAATCTATCAAATGAATAGATATCCTTTTTAAAGGTATCCTTCAACTATAAAATTCTACATTTTAATTCATATTTGTTATATTTGACTTCATTTATAAACATTTGTAATTTTTATTTTTAAAATTTGTTTTATACATTTTATTTAAAATTAAAATTTAATTTTAATTTGGCATTGATTGAGCAAATCTGAAAGACCATCCAGCTGGATGGTCCAGTAGGGTCAGGAAGATCTGAATTCAAATTTAGCCTCAGATACTTAATACTTACTAGCTGCGTGATCCTGGGAAGAACATAGGACACTTTACTTTAGATTCTGTGAAGTAGATATTTCATGGAGTATATTTCTATATAGGGTCTTAGAGCCTTGGTGTGGCTTGCTTACTTGATCTAATCAGAAGTGTAATGCTAGTAGGATCGAAATCTCAAAGTTGTTCTTTGAAACTTGAGAAAAACTCCAAGAACACAAACTGTCCTTCTTAACTATGGATTTATGAACTAGATTTATTAAAAACAAAGGAAATGACACACTGGGATGCGTGAGCAAGAGTCAAAGCCAATTTTATGCAACTATAAATATGTGGCTTTAAGACTCATAAAATTTGTTATTTCAGTATTCCCCTCTCCAATCACCCTAATATATGGAATGAAAGAAAATTTGTGTGTACTTGCATGTTAGCATATTTTATAATAATTATATAATGGCATATTCTCCGCATCTCAAGTGATTTGTCTATGACATTGTCTATGACCCCTTTCCCTAAACAGCAAGTAATCTAACATATGTTAAACTTGTACAATTCTTCCATACATATTTCTTTATGTATATATATATATATATTTATATATATATATATATACACACATTAATCATGCTGCACAAGAAAAATCAGATCAAAAAGGAAAAAAATAAGAAAGAAAACAAAATGCAAGCAAACAACAGAAAGAGTGAAAAAAACTATGTTGTGGTCCATACTCAGTCCCATATGACATTGTGTCAAACTAAGCTCTGAAATATCAATTCCCTTATTCTTTGTGAATAGTTCAGATGACTGTCCTCATGAAGGCATTTATTTACTTAATTTCTGTTGCTCTAGGTGTGCCCTTTAAGAGAATTCAGGAGTATGAGAGTAGAGAAGTTATTATAAACACATTTCTTTGTTCTATGAGCTCAAGTCCTACTTTTGTAAATAAAGATTATATGGTCTCCCCATCCTTTAGTTATTTGAAGTTCAAATGATTTCAAGCAAACCTTTCATATTGATTTAATTTTTTTTTGGAGGGAGAGAAGCAGAAAAAAGAGCAATCTCTTAGCAAACGGAGGCAATCTGGTAGGAAATCAGTTTTAAGCCCGATCATTGAATGGGCAACTAATTTTTTAATATCTTATTTTGTTTGGTATCCTTCTGAAAATAATTATCATGATGTCAGGAAGGTTGGTAGTGTATTAATGCTGAGAAAATATAAGAATTTTCCAGCATTGAGTTTCTGTAGGGATGTGAATTTTAGGCCTCAGGTTGAAAATTCCTCTACGTTCATTATTCTTTGTAATTGGGCACATCTCCGAAAATAGCAGGTTATTTCTTCTGTCTAATGGGATTTTGTCACCGAATGCCTTTGATAAAATGGTATTGATAATTTCTTTCTTTTCGGTGCCCTTGGTTTATGTGAAATGAAGGCTTGAATTAAATTTTCTGAAAATTTTTTATTACTCTATTTCAAAAAGTAAAAATTGAAACACCTTAATAAAGAATGATATATTGTATAACTTTATTAAAATGGCTTCATGATGGGGATTTTGACATCTGCTGAATGTTGAGTAATATCTAACATATGTCTCTGAACTTGTTTTTTATCTATTTTTAAAATCTCCTGTATAAGGAAATTTTTACTGAGGTAGTTTTTAATAATGTTGCTGAACATTATTGTGTTACTTCATTACCTCATGGCTGTCATCATAATTTTTTGTTTGCAAGTAGCTTCATCAGCCTTCTGACATTTTACTATGATCTTGACACTTTTAATACATCCCTTCAACACTTTTTCTAAGACTTGGATATTGGAAGTCTGAAGTTTGAGTCAAGAGCAATCTTACTTAATTTGGGGAATAGTAACCTGCAAGGCTGATCCTCAAATGCATGGACTTTCTATTCAGAGACACCTCCTCTCCATTTGGCCAATTTTAAATAAGCTTGTTTGTAAACTCTATTATTAAAATCCAGTTACATAATTAAATGTTGGTTGAGTTCCATATGCAACAGGACCTTTTAAAACTTAGCCATTTTCTATTTCTCTAATTTCATGAACTGCAATTAGACACAGTGTTTTTCAAGTGTAATTAATAGTTCCCTTAAAGATTAAAATTTTCAGCTCATTACAAATTTTCTACATTCCTGTCTAATGGAGACTGCGGGCCAGAGTTTATTTCTGTTGATGATTCTTAAATCTTATTTTCTAATTAGGGCCTATCTACTATTTGAGCCAACTCTGTGGCTCTGCTATGGGGTGAACAAAAACTTTCCTGGTTATAACCATCTAACTTATCTTACTTTGTCAGAATGGAGAGAAAATAGAGTTCACACAGCTCTGCTTAGTTCCATGATTCTTTGCTCCCCTATCAAAAGAAATTGGTAATTAATGAAGGATGAATATGGCTTCATTTCTTCTGTGGCTTGTCTTCAATTACTGCTTCTCTTTCTGAATTAGGTTGTTTAATCCAGTCTAAATACAGTGAAACCAGTTAATAATTCTTTTTTTTTTTTAGAAATTTCTTTACCAAAGCTTCATTTAGCCTTATAAAAAGGGGAATAGTAGGGGTTAATCTCAGAGACTGCAGTGATAATCAGTCTTTCCTTTCTAGCCACCAATATGTAACAGTAAATGCCTTCCAAATGGATAGATATGGGTAGAACCTCCTTTTTCCTCACTGAGAAGTAAAAGTAGGTTTTTTGGAGGAGGAGGCAAGGGAAGTGGGGTTAGGTCACTTACTCAGTCATACAGCTAGTAAATGTCGAGTATTTGAGGTCAGATTTGAACTCAGGTCCTTTTGATTTCAGAGCCAATGCTCCATCTACTGCACCACCTCGCTGCCCCTCCAAGTGGATTTATTGAAGGATATAACCAGCCAGGTCCCAAGCCAATGGATGAGTGCTAGAGTAAGCGCTCACATGTGTGGAGGGCAGGTAGTTGGTTACTTTGTATCAGTAGTATGATATAAATTTTTTTTTAAAAAAAGCTTTTTTAAAAAGCTTTTTATTTTTTAAAACATATGCATAGATAGTTCTCAGCGTTCACTCTTGAAAGAAAGACTTTGTGTTTCAAATTTTTTCCCTGTTTCCCTAACCCTTTTCCCTAAACAGCAAGCAATCTAATATATATGTTAAGCTTGTACAATTCTTCCATAAATTTATACACACACACACACACACACACACACACATATACACACATTAATCATGCTGCACAAGAAAAATCAGATCAAAAAGGAAAAAAATAAGAAAGAAAACAAAATTCAAGCAAACAATAGAAAGAGTGAAAAAACTATGTTGTGGTCCACAATCAGTCCCACAGTCCTTTCTCTGGGTGCAGATGGCTTTCTCCATCACAAGACCATTGGAACTGGCCTGAATCACCTTATTGTTAAAAAGTGATACTTGTATCACAGTTGATCATTGATAGTATTATTGTTACTATCTACAGTGTTCTACTGGTTCTACTCACTTCACTTAACATCAATTCATGCAAGTCTCTCCAGGTCTTTCTGAAACCAAAGCTGGATTATTCTTGTTTAAATAGAAAGGAAAAAAATCCCTTAATTTCTAACATAATTTGTCATTCAGGTTCCACTTTTGCTTGATCTTGAAAGTTGGGATTTGAAATGGGGGAAGTCATTGGCTAGACTTAGGTGACTGACCTCTAGACAAGGTTTTGAACTCAAGATTAGCTTTTAGCAGCTCAGTGTTGGAACACATTCAATAAACATGGAGGAGGGGAGGGGAGGTTCCTTGACCCGGAACCTAGAAAGTAGATTTCTTGAGGGCAGGAACTGTCTTTAGCCTCTTTTAAAAATTTTTATTATTATTATTATTTTTTTAATCCCTAGGCATAGACTAATGTTTGGTACTTATGAGGTACTTAATAAATGATTGATTGATCTGAGATTGGTATAGGTTAATAAAATTAACTTTAGAATGACTTTGAAGGGTCTACCATTATTTTAGAGTAGGGAGGCTAAGCCCTCATAATAAGATTTTTCACAAAAAGTTACAAATAGTTGTATTTTTAATAGGCAAGTAGAGAATTATTATTATTAAATTCTTTAAAGATTCTATTAAAGAATTCTTGAATTATTAAATTCTTTAAAGAAAAATATAAACTTAACCTGAAAGCATAAAGACTTATTATGTACTACATTTAAGATGTTTGTATTCTGTTGAAGAAGGGTATCTCCCAAAATTTGTGTTTCATTGGATTTTCTGTATAGCATATTCAATAAATGGGTACAGTTCCACACAGGAGCTTGGTTCATCACTCAGTCTTATTTGTACTTTCAGAAATCTGTACAGTAGTGGTACCTAGAATTGTGTGTTGGGTGGTAGAAGTCACATAAGACTCTGGATTTTAAAAAGCCTGCTTATTTTAGACATGGGATTTTAGTGCTGGTCATTTTCTTCCACTCTTGTTAATAGATGAGGAAAAGGGAGACCCAAGATATTTATACATAAACTTTATTATTAATACCACAGCTAGATGTAGAACAAATGAATGGAAAAGTACTTATAAAATGTGCTGAAAACTTTGCTAAGTGTTAGGCGTACAAATAGAAGCTAATCCTGGCTCTCAAAGAGCTTACATTCTTCCTAGGGAGGGGGAGAAGGGAATAGCACATCTAAGTTGGGAAAGTCTAGGATGCATCAGCAGGACCCACATCAGGCTTCAGGGCCATAGGGTGGACAGCTCCGAGGGGCCACCCATTATAAGCAGGGATTCTGAACTTCTTGGGTCTCTTTCACCTCAGGTTCAAAGGTTTTTCTCAGAAGGCTAGAGATTTAGACAAGGAAGGGATTGAGAGGCCATTTGGAACAGGCCTCTCATTTTCTAGCTGAAGGCTGTGGCAAGGTTCAGGTGTGTCAGATGCCTTGCCCACAGTCTTACAGAGACCTCTAGACAGAGACAAGATTTCCTAGTGTCTTCTGACTTCAGAAGCAAGTGTTTTTTCCATGCAGCCATGCTGTCTCTCCTGCTTTGTCCTGCTATTTACTAGATGGCTGTGATCTCTGTTATAAATTATTCCGATTTTGAAAGGAAAGGAATAATCAGTCAATTGATAAACATTTATTAAATACCTAATATGATCTATTTCTGATTTATATTTGCTATTGAGAAGAATCACAATGCCAAAAAGAATGGCTTTAAAGTCAGTCCACCAGATTTCAACTCCTTGGCCTCCTACCTACAACCTAGATAATTCCGGGGAAATTGCCTCTCCAGCTCTCAGTTTTTTACTCGCCAAGATGAGGAGTGGGGATTGGAAGAAGGGGCCTCTAATATCTCTTCCTGTTCTAGGTCCCAGATCTTGATATTCTGTGACCTCATATGCTTCACATTCACTTACTGAGGGGAAATTAGTAAGTTATTAAGTAGAATTATGGGAAAAATGCTCCCAGACTTGCTATATGGGCAAGAAGCTTCTGAATCATCTGAGAGGAAGTAGAACAGCAGAAGATGCTGTTCTTTTATGGTGTTTTCAGGGAGCATTGGAGTAGAGCAGTAATAGTCTAAGCTAAGTCCAGGAAGCTATAACTACAGAGAATAGCTTAGAGTTTGATATGACTTAATTTAGGGAGTGGATAATTTTTCTCCTTCACTTTTGATTACTCTGGAATATTATTAATAATGATTATATTCCTTTTTCCCTTGTAGTGTGGCCTAAAAAATCCACTTCTCTGGTTCACTTGTTGCAAAAAAAAGTCATTATAATACATATCTCCTTTGACCCAAAAATACTACCATGGAATATTTACAAGGTAAAAGCGGGGGGGGGGGGGTATTGTCCCATAAATTTAATGATATTTATAGTGGTACTTTTTATAGTAACAAAAAATTAGAAGGAAATCATGTACCTCTCAACTAGAGAATAACTGAACAGGCTGTGGAGTTGATGAATATAGATATGATATAATATTGCACTACAAGAAATGATGACTGAAGAGCTAAGAAAAACTTAGGAAGAGTTGTGTGAACTGATGTAAAGGGAATTAAGAGAATCAGAACAGTTTATAAGAAGACCCCAGCAATGTAAAGGGAAACAACATGGGAAGATGGACTCATCAATGTAATAACAAAAATCCATCAGAAAACTGACTGATGGAAATTTGCCTATGGTCTCTTGGTACTGAAATGGTAGATTCCTAGTACAATATAAAGTATACATTTTTATACATTGACAGTGTATTGATTTGTTTTGCTTGATTGTTACCCTTGTCAGTTTTCTATTTCTCTTGAAATTACTTTTTATGTGTTTTACATTTCATTATCAGCATCTACATAGCAATAGATTGTGAGCTCCCTGAGGGCAGACAACGGTTTTGTTTTTGTTTTGCAAATACTTTATATGATACTAAAACTATGTAGGAGCTTAGTCCACGTTTATTAACTTGCAGAGTCAGGGTAGTAGAATGGACTGAACACTGGATACTGAGCTGTAAGATCTGAGTTCAAGCTGGGCCTCTTATTTCCTGTGAGATGTAAGGCAAATGAGTCACCTCTTTAAACTTCGGTCTCTTTATCTGTGGACTGCCCTATCTACTTCCCTGGCTTGTTGTGAGAACACTGTAATCTTGAAAGATACTTGAGTGCAACTATTCAAAATCACTTAGATTCAGAGAGAAATGGCTTGATGGAGGGAACAGAAAGTTAATGTTGGATTCTGGAGGATTTGGTTTCAAATCTTCCATCTGACACACCCTAGCTGGATGACTGTGAGCAATCACAACCTCATCTCCTCAGTTGGTTTTCTAAGACTGTTTCTTGTAGGGCAGATGATGATACCCAGAAGGAGAAGGAGCTTCCTCATTGGTAATTCCTTATACCAGTGAAAGTGCAAATCCAATACAAAAAATATTGTTAAAACATTTAAAAGCATATTTTCTTCAGACTCTTGGATAGGAATGAAATAATTTGTTTGGAAAGAAGTAAACTTTTCCAAAGAAAAGTCTATTCTATCACTGAATATGAATTTGTATATTTTCCTTAATTTTAATTATATTGGAGATTTGAGCAACGGTCTATGCAGTACACAGAATTTTAAAACACTAGTTGTTAGGAAATTTCTTTCCATTACTAAATTCTTTGAGGAGTTCTCCCAAGTCTCTTCTAATTAAAAAAAATGACATAATCCTGATGGTCTTGTTCTCCTGTTCAAAATTGAAGGATTTCATATCAACTCTGAGGACAGTTCCTGATAATGTCAGTATTTTATATTCACTGTTGGCATAAAGTAATTTTAAAATTTATTATTAATCATGAGTCCATACGTTTTTAGAAATCTTTTTCTTTTTTAGGTTTTCATTTTATCGTTGTCTAAAACTGGAATTTCAGTAGCTTAGGGAATTCTCTGTGAGGGAATTTCCTCTACCAAAGTACATCTATAACCGTCTGGCAACTTCTGGTCTTAGAATGAAGCCAGAGACATTAAGAGATGAAAGGACTGGCCCAGGATCACTTAGCTAGTAACTATGAGGAGCAGATCTTCAACTCAGATCTTTGTACTTCTGAAGTCAGCCTTCTTACCACTAAATCATGCTGCATCTCTGCATTATTGTTTAGTTTGGGATTTTTGTTACCTTTGTTACCTCACTTCTTATAGAATATATCAATGTTATATAAATTAATATCAATGAACTTTCCATTTGGAGAAATGTGAGTGACAGAAAAGAAAAGACCTGTTTGTGACAAAGATTCATTTGGATAATTTCTCTGTGCAGATTATTTGAGTTGTTTTTTGGTTCTGACCTCTCCATAGTAATTTTTACAACTTGGAAATGGCTTTGTATCCACCCTTCTGTTCTCTGATGGATCCATGAGGTATTTGCAACCCAGCTGTGCTGTAGTGCACTTGTGAATTCTGTCCAGGACTTTCCAGAAGTCTTCCACAGGATATCCATCTAATTCAATTTAATACGTTCAATTTAATAAATTTTTATTAGGTGTCCCTGTGTGCAAGATATAAGTTAGCACTGCAGATGCAGAGACCCAAGGAAGAGCTAACATTTTACCCATGTGATGGAAGCCTTTACTCAATCTCTTGGCACTACATGGGTACCAGTGTAATATTCAATACGTCCATCAGCTTATACCTTGATCTTTTACCCTGCCTAATCCATCTAGGCATCTCTAAAATGCTATTCTTTTTTAATTTTTATTTTAATAGCCTTTTTTATATACAGGTTATATGTATGGGTAACTTTACAGCATTAACAATTGCCAAACCTCTTGTTTCAATTTTTCCCCTCCTTCCCTCCACCCCTTCCCCCAGATGGCAGGATGACCAATAGATGTTAAATATATTAAAATATAAATTAGATACACAATAAGTATACATGACCAAACTGTTATTTTGCTGTACAAAAAGAATCAGACTCTGAAATATTGTACAATTAGCCTGTGAAGGAAATCAAAAATGCAGGTGGGCAAAAATGTAGGGATTGGGAATTCAATGTAATGGTTTCTAGTCATCTCCCAGAGTTCTTTCTCTGGGCGTAGCTGGTTCAGTTCATTACTGCTCCATTGGAAATGATTTGGTTGATCTCCTTGCTGAGGATGGCCAGGTCCATCAGAATTGGTCATCATATAGTATTGTTGTTGAAGTATATAATGATCTCCTGGTCCTGCTCGTGCATATACAAGTCCCTTTCCCTTCTTTAAGATCTCTTTGGGGTATAAGCCCAGTAGTAACACTGCTGGATCAAAGGATATGCACAGTTTGATAACTTTTTGAGCATAGTTCCAAATTGCTCTCCAGAATGACTGAATGTATTCACAATTCCACCAACAATGTAGCAGTGTCCCAGTTTTCCCGCATCCCTCCAACATTCCGCATTATCTTTCCCTGTCATTCTGACAGGTGTGTACTGATATTTCAGAGTTGTCTTAATTTGAAATGCTATTCTTTATACTACTTTCCCAGTGTAAGTGCTGCAGCTTATTCATTGTGATAAGGTTTGGGGAATAGGAAGGTGAAGAGAAGGGCAGGTTGAAGAGTATATTGGCATAAGGGAGGTAGAGTATTGAAGTAAGAATTTATTATGTGGAAAAACCTCTGAAATGAGTGAACCACAAGTTCTACTTGCACTTGATGGTGTAGCGCTTGCCCCCAACAGACCTCTAGAGGTTCCAGTTAATTTAGTGCCTGATGTGATGGTGGCTCCTGAACTTTGGGACAACTAGAGGAGCTTAACTATTGGTGAAACATAATCTCACCTACCATTGCTTAATGCTTTAGCTCTGGTGATAAGAGAATACTGTGTGAAAACATTCTATTATTTCACCAGATAATTTTTTCCCACACAGATGTATTTGCTTTTCATTCTAGAATATGGTGCCTATCTTGGTTCTGTTTTTAAATTAGCTCAGAAAAAAGAGGGCAAATTGTGTAGAGCGAATTATCCTTTATATACAGATTAAAGGCTAGAGAAAATGTAATAATATATTTTGTTTACTTTTTTCTTTCTTCAGGCAGTTGCTCTCTTAACTGAACTAATTAGGGAAAACTTCAGGAACAGCAAATTAAAACAGTGCCTTTTACCAACCCTTGGGGAGCTCATCTACCTTGTAGCAAGTCAGGTAAGAATTCTGATTAACTTTATAACTCTGGGTAAAATGTCCTGAATTTTTTTTAGCAGAAAAATAATTACTCTATAAAAATGTTTTGACTTTGTGCCCTTGGAGCATGCCTAGGGAAGCTTACTGGGAAGGTTACCCTTCAAGACCCATGCTGATTGAGAGGCTCCCTAGTGCTGTTGACTTGAAAGTGTGGGACATTTTCAGTTCAAACATTTATACTGATGGATTGAAATTTCCCATATGCTCTCTCTTGATGCTACCATCTTTGATTTCCTCATGGGAGAGAAGACATTCCAAGTATTTACTGGTTGCTTCTGATATTCTTTGGTCGTGTTTTTGTTTATATTCTTGTAGTTGTGGGATTTTTATTTCTGCTAAAACATTCATTGCATCAAATTAGTGCAAACCTAATATTGTTCTAGATTTTGTGCATTTATTGAATTTCATAACAATTTTTTTAGATTATTTCATCCATTTTTAATGACTGGGCATCCACTTTGTTTTCAAATTTCTACTGCCACAGAGAGAACTGCTATGGGCATTTTTGTATTTCAAGGGCTGTTCTTTGTGACTTTTGCTCAGAAGAGAGATCAGGAAGAAAAAGGGAACAGATTGTATTGTTACTTTTCTCACATACTTCCAAAGTGTTTCCCAGTATGCTTTGACCAATTAATGACTCTATGGACTGTGAACTGAGATGCTTATCTTCCCGTAGTCCCTCCAACATTCTTGTCTTCTTTTATGATTATGATGTGAAACATCAAAGTTGGTTTCATTTACATTTCCTTTATCATTAGTGACTTGGAATTTATTTTTACGTTGTTGTTTATTGTATTTCTTTCTTGGAAAACTATTTGTTCATATCTTTTGACCAATTATTTGTTAGGAAATGGCTCTCAATTATAGGTTTGTAGCTGTTCCTTTTATAGCTCAATCTATCAGATTTTATCCGATGTATTTGTGGTAAGGATTGTTTAGAGTGGACAGTTTTATATTGATTTTGTAAAAAAGCAGCCATTCAATTTTATATAATCAAAATTTTCCTTGTTTGTCCTTTCTGACTCAAGTTGTCTCTAGTTGTGAAAGGGTCTCCCTTACATTTTATTTCCATTTATTTTATTATTCCATTTATTTATTATAACATTTTATGTTAATTTGTTTATGCTATAAACTTTTACATTTAGGTCATTTATCCATTTGCCACTTATTAGAATATGTGGTGAAAGGAGTCTGCTCTAAATACAGGATGTCCCGTTAAGGAGAAAACAGAAAATTTTGATTACATAAAATTGAATTGCTTTTTTTTTTCAAAATAAATATAATTTGAACAATAATAAAAAACTGTCAACTGTGAATAATCTTTGCTATAAACATCTAAAAATCTGATAATAGTTATAAAGGGAATTGACACAAATCTATATTTGAGTCATTTTGCAATAGATAATTAGTTAATAGATAGGAACAAATAGTTTTTCAAGGAAGAAATATAATAAACAAAAGTTTCAGTGAAGTATATGCTTGAGTAGCTTAAAAATAGACTTTGGAAATACCCTGTAGATTTTCTAATGCACTGTTCTCTCAGAGCATTTCTGAGCAATTTTTATCAACAGTAAGAAGTCCTTCTTCCAACATTTTTTATACTTCCATTTATTAAATACAGTGCTTCTATAATTGTTCCCTTCTAGGCCCTGCTCTTCTGGTCTTCTTCACTAATTAACTTTCCTTTCCATGTAATTTTAATGATTACTATTTTATGATATATTTTTAGATTGAGCAATGCTAAATCTCATTTATTCCTACTCTTTCCCCTGTTATCCTTTAACAATCTAAAGCTTTGTTCTTTTAAAATAAGTCTCATTTTTTCTAATCTATAAAATTTGATTGTTTTAACACTTATCTCTAAATTGGTTTATATAGCATCATTTTTATTATATCAGCATGGTCCAATCATGAGCCATGAATAAAATATACAAACATTTGAATATCTGCTTTCATCTGTGCAGGCAACTTGTGGTAGTGAGGCAGCATGGCATAAGAGGACAGACTTTAGAATTGGAGATGGGATCTTCTGCTCTACTTAGTACAAGTGGCTGTAGCAGGTAGAGAGCCAGCCCTGGAGTCAGGAAAACCTCTGTTCAAATCTGACCTCAGAAATTTACTGGCCCTGTAGCCTCGGGCAAGTCATTTAACCCCTGTGTACCTCAGTTTCTTCATCTGTAAAATGGAGTTAATAATAGCACCTATGTCCCAGAGTACCTAGCACGTAATAGGCACTGTATAAATGCTTCTTTTCCTTCTCCTTCTTTCCTTTTTCCCATTCCTCTTATTCTTCCCCTTCTTCTCCTTCCTCTCCCTTTTCTTCTTCCCTTCCTCCTTTCCTCTTCTTCTACTTCTTCTTCCTCTTTCTTTTGTTCCTTTTCCTCATCTTCCTTCTCCTCTGTTTGAATAAAATACAGTGTTTAGACTTGATGAATTCTGGTTTATTTTTTTACTCCAAATCTGTGAAATTGTGAACTCCCCCCATGAAATTCAACAACTTCTGACAGAAAAAGGAAGGTGGTCAGATGTGGGTTTAGGAGGATGGTCCAGAGGCAGGAGAATATGGAGGTCAAGGAAAGACTTTGGCAAAGAAAGAGTATCATTGTTGTACTTTGCCTTCAGTTCTAGTTAGTTCCTGAGACATTGGGAAATTAAGTTACTTTCCTAGGATGTCAGAGCCAGGAGATGTCAGAGACTGGTGTTGACAAGTTAGTCTGATTCCAAGCTCAGTCCCTTCTCTACTTTAGATAGCATGGCTGCCTTTGAATAATAAATATCCTTTGCACTCATTTACATCCTTTATTTCAGGGTATTTTGTAATTCTATTTCTATTATCCTTGAATTTGTTAGGTTGTGTTATAGGTTAATTCCGAGGTATTTGACAGATTTTGTAATTCTTGCCTGCTACATCACTCTGTTTTGCTTATGGCAACTTTGTCTTCCTAGTTTTTTTTTTTTTTAATTTCATATGCACTGTTGTTAACTAACAATTCTAACATCTGGTACATAAGATCTCTTAGTCATAGATTATTCCTTTGCTCTTTCCTACCCCTGGGTTGCAGAATGGACCCTGCGGGAAGTAAAACAATTATGACTATTTTTTATAAATTTATGTTGGGTTCTCACTGTAGCAAGGCATTTAAAAAAAATTTTTTCCCCCGCTGATTTCCTATCTCACTCTCTACCAATACTATTCTAAACCCTTTTCTTTCTCAGATTGACCACACCTCCCCCTTCTTCCTCTTTCTCATTGAAACTCCTTGCCATCTACTGAGAAAATGGAAGCCATTCTGTTAGCTCCCCTTTCTCCCCTTGTTTTCATCTCCAAACCTCTTAATGTCCCCTTATCCCTTCCTCCCTTATCAATCTGACAAAGAGATAGATCTTTTCTTTTCCAAGACCAACCCCTCTACATGTGTGCTTGTTCCCCTTCCAGTAAGTCTTCACTAGCAATTGCAACTGCAGTTCTTACCTGTCATCTTTTGGTTCCTTCCTTATTGTCTTTAAGCATGACTGAGACTTCTTGCCGTTCCTTCAAATGATAATCCTAGACCTTTCCTCTCTTCCTTAGTCAAACTCATAGGAGGGGGCCTAACCTGGGGGCCTAACTTCTAATGCTCTCACTCCTTAGTCCTTGCAGTCGGACTTCTGATCTCATTGACTCAACTAAAGCTGCTCTGCCCAAAATTATGAGTGATTTTTGAGTTGCCAGTTGTGAGAGACTTTGAGTTCTAAGTGCTCATTGTTCTGGATCTATCTACTGTACTTGAAGCTTCGGACCTTTTTGTCTAAAAGACCTCAAACCAAAACCTCTTTCATAAGCCTTTGCTCGTTCTGGGTTCCAGCTTTTCTGATACTGAAGATTGTCATTGTCGTTATTTGACATTGGCCACTTGCTGCTATTTCTGCCTTTTACAAATGCATTTTAAAAACTTGAACTCTTCAGAAAGTTTCTTGTGTATCTATTGGTTTCCATGGATTTCTCCATCTTTTATTCCTCATAATATTTTCTTTGGTGTTTATTTAAGTGGCAGTTAAGTTAAATTAAGTGAAGAGGTGCTTCTTTGTATTAAAGATAAAGCTTTTTGTTTTGGGTATTTAATGTAATGGGGCTGGAGCAGCCAGCTGCCATCTTGTATTTTGGAGAAAATGCTCACAGATCTTGCAGTCTGAACCATGTTGCTATGTTCTTTACTGGCCACCTGGTGGCGCTGCGTTAAAGATGCGGAAAAGGTGCCGCAAGTGCCCCGGCTAATCCCTCACAGCCACGGCCAGGTGGAGAATTGATGTTTGCGGGTCTCTGATAATTTGGGCCAACTCTGAAGGGCCGGACCCCACGGGTGGGTGGGGGCGGCCCACATGGAGCGCTTTCTCCTGGGGCCTTCCCTGGCCGCCGGATCAGGCGCCAAGTGCCTGTTGCGGGGATGCTCTGGGCAGGGATGCAGGGGTGTGGCCCGGCCGGTCCTAGGAGCCAGGCTGGGGACCAGGGAGTGGTGCTCCCTGTGGGGCTGGGACCAGTGGTGCTCCCCAGGGGGCCGCTCACCCTCCCCATCTACGCACTTGTGGCCTGGACTGACGGATGCAGAGCAGGGAAAATGATCCCAGCAAAAGGGATTTAAAAACTATATTTATGAAATTTTGCATCAGCATCTGTTGCTTGCTAAGGACCTTTTAGTTATTTAAGAAATGCCATGATTAGGTCTGTCTTGTAACTTCCCTTTTGTCCTTTGAAGGTAGGGACAGTGTTACCCATTTGTATTTATGTCTCTGTTCAGTGCTTTATGTCTATTCATTCCTTCCTTCTTGCCCCCTTTTTTAGTCTATTCTTCCTCTTAGTGCCATTCACATTTCAATTCTCAGGTAATGTTGAATAGTAAGTCTTTCAAACGAAAATGACACCTGGTAGAATTTTATGGATTCTGATGCTTGTCGAATCCATTTTAATAAATGCTTTTGTAGAGAAAATATTCATCATGATAAAACAATTACCAGCAAATCTATTGCTTCTTTTGAAGCTTTGCTTATTTTATTACTTGGGATCTTAAACACTAGGGGAAGAAATGAACATTTCACAGCAGAAGAAAAAAAAACCCAGAGGGTTAAATATGGAACTGCGAGCCTTCATTTTATACTGCTTGCTTTTAAAAAAGGACTTAAGTTTAATGTATTACTTTCAGAACTGTCCTGCATGGATTGTATTTTCTTCTGAATTTTCCTTTGCTTTGTTTTGTATGTTAACTTTTTTCTGTATCTACATATCTAAATATATCACTATGACAAACCCTCCTTCTCTCTCCCTACCATTTGAAATTAGAGGGCAAAAAAGACCCTTGTAACAAACATAGCAATGGAAATAAAATCCACAGTGGCACTGTCCAAAAATTTAAGTCTCTTACTTCAACTTGGGTGTGTCATCCCTGACAGGGGACAGGTAGTATGTTTCATTATAGGTCCTCTGGAGGTGTGGTTGGTCATAGCATTCACTCATCAGAAGTCTTAAGTTTTTTAAAGTTACATATTTTTACTGTGGTGTTATCTTAAATGTATAAATTGTTCTCTTGATTTTCTTTTATCTCAATCTGCATCGTTTTGTATTTAACTGGATTCTCTGAAATCATTTTTATGATTTCTTATAGCATAATAATCTCCTATTATATTCATGTACCATTATTTTTAGTCAGACATTTCCCAAGTATTAAGCATATCTTTCATTTCCAGTTCTCTTCTTTTTTTTGTTTTCGCATTTCCCCTTCAGGATCAGGAAATATGTTTTGATTGTAACTATTCCTTCCCTAGTATTATACCTTTCTCTTAACCATTCTTCCCTAGCCCCACTTTTTTCCATGTTAAATTTTATATATTTTAAACTGTGTGATGTGTGTATATGAAAGTATATGTGTATATTCAACCCTTATTTGTTCAGTTCAGATAAGAGTGAAGTTCATCTGAAGCCCCCTTCCTTACCATGGTCAGATCTTATCGCATACTTTAGACATAGCATGTTCTACCTCCTGCTTTTTCATTTTTGCTTCTTTTCACTTTTCCCTCTTAAAACCCTCAGAGCAGAACCAAGTCACCTCTAAGATGGGTGTGTGTGTGTGTGTGTGTGTGTGTGTGTGTGTGTGTGCGCGCTAATGTACTAAGGGGACTTTTTTTTCTTTATTAGAACGTAGTGATATGCCATCATTGATGCCCTTCCTGCTGCTCAAATAAGTTTACCATTCTAGGTTTCTCTTGACTTGTTTGTATTTTAAAGTTCCCAAGTTCTATTTTTGTTTTCCATCAGAAATGCTTGAAAGTCTTGTATTCTGTTACATATGCTTTCTTTCCCCATCCCTCATCCCACCCCCCACTCCCCCGTAAGATTATACACAACTTTTCAGAGTTAGTTATTACTAGTTGTAAGCTCCTTTTTTTTGCTTCTTAATATACTAGATTTCAATTTTTTTTTCATTTTATAATAGAAGCTTCTAGGTCTTATGTGATACTGAGTGAGATTCCCTGGTATTTGAGCTTGTTCTTCTATCGCTTGTAGTATTTGGAGATATAAAATTTTCCCTAATAACCACTTTGGTTGTATCCCATAAATTTTAGTATGTTGTCTCATTATTGTCATTCTCTTGGATGAATTTGTTGATTGTTTCACCTACTCAGTCTTTAGGATTAGATTATATAGTTTCCAATTACTTTTTGGTCTATTTTAGCCTTTTATTGCATGTAATTTTTATTGTATCATGATCTGAAAAAATGCATTTACTATTTCTTGCCTTTCTGTATTTGATTTTTAAGGATTTTATGCCCTAATACATGGTCAATTTTTGTATAGGTTTCATATACGGTTGAAAAAAAAGTATATTCCTTTCTGTCTCCATTCAATTTTCTCCAAAGGTCTATCATTCCTAACTTTTCTAGGATTCTATTTACCTCCTTAACTTCTTTCTTATTTATTTTGTGGTTCAATTTATTTAGTTCTGAGACAGCAAGGTTGAGATCCCCCACTAATATAATTTTGTTGTCTAATTCTTGTAGCTCTCTTAACTTCTCCTCTAGGAATTTGAATGCTATGCCACTTGGTGCTTATATGTTTAGTATTGCTATTACTTCATTATCTGTGTTACCCTCTAGCAAGATATAGTTTTCTTTTTAATCAGATCTATTTTTGCTTTTGCTTGATCTGAGATCAGGATTGCTACCCCTGCTTTTTTTTTTTTTTTAATCTCAGCTGAAGAATAGATTCTACTCCAGCTTTTTACCTTTACACTAAATGTATCACTTTGCTTTAAATGTGTTTCTATAAACAACAAATTGTAGGATTCTGGCTTTTAGTCCAGTCTGCAATCCACTTATGATTTATGGGAGAGTTCATTCCATTCACATTCACAGATAAAATTACTAACTCTATCTCCTGCCATCTTGTTTACCCCCAGTTCCCCTTTCTCTCCTTCTCAGTATTTTATTATTGATCACTCCCTTCCTGAAACATACTTCCCCTTTTGAAGCCCCTTCCCTTTTCATATACCTTTCCCCTTCTACTTCTGTTTCTTCTATTATCCTCCCCATTTCCTTTCCCCCTTCCCTTTTTATTTCCCTATAGGGTGAGACAAGCTTCTCTGTGAAGTTAAATGTGTCTGTTATTCTCTTATGAGAATAAGATTTATACCATGCTCATCCCCCTCCCCTCTTTCCCTCAATGGCTATAGGTCTTTTTTGCTTCCTTATGAGATGTAATTTATCCCATTTTAACTCCTTTTTCTTCTTCTTCCAGTAGAATCATCTTTCATTCACTAGTTTCTTTTTAAAATCATCACAATAAAATCAAATTATACCTATACCCTCTAAGTATACCCACAACAGAGATACAGATCTCAAAAATTAAACTTATTATTTTCCCATAGAGGGATATCAGCTTTTTAACTTTTAAAAGAAAGTTATTTTTTCTTTCTTTTTTACCTTTGTATGCTTCTCTTGAGTTCTGTATTTGGAAATAAAATTTTCTATTCAGCTCTGGTCTTTTCATCAGAAATAGATGAAATTCACCTGTTTCATTGAATGTTCATCTTTTTCACTCAAAGATGATGCTCAGTTTTGCTGGATAATTGATTCTTGGTTGCAATCCAAGTTCTTATGTTTTTCAGAATATCAGATTCCATGGTTCCTTCAGGCAGTTTGAAATATTTTCTCTTTGATTATAATTTTGAAGTTTAGCTATGAGGTTTCTTGGAGTTTTCATTTTGGGGTCTCTTTCAGGAGGTGATCAGTGAATTCTTTCAATGGTTATTTTACTCTCTGGTTCTAGTTCATCTGGGCAGTTTTCCTTGATGATTTCCTGAAAGATGATGTCTAGGCTCTTTTTTTCATCATGATTTTCAGGAAGTCCAATAATTTTTATATCTACTTTCCAGGTCAGTTGTTTTCCAATGAGGTATTTATATTTTCTTCTATTTCTACTTTTTAAAAAATTTTTGGTTTTGTTTGACTGATTCTTGAAGTCTCATTGAATCAATTATCACTTCCATTTGTTCATTTCTAATTTTTAATGAATTATTTTCTTCAGTTAGCTTTTTAAATCTCCTTTTGCTTTTGGCCAATTGAATTTTTAAATGAGGGGTTTTGTTCATTGCATTTTTTTTTTCTGTTTCACAAATTCTGTTTTTCAATGAATTAATTTCTTTTTCATATATATTTTGTAAGGATTTATTTGCCTTTTCCATTTAATTAAGTCTATTTTCAAAGGAATTTTCTTCAAATAATTTCTGGTTTTCCTTTTCCATACCTTCTTGCAAAGATCTCATTTTCTTTCCCCATTTTTCTTCTAACTGTCTTTTAAGATCCTTTTTGAATTCTTCTAAGAGAGCCTTGTGAAACAGGCACCAACTCATATCATCCTTTGGGGCTTCATCTGGAACTGTTTTGCCTTTTAGGCTCCTCAGGATTTGGGGTCTGTTGTCTCTTCCTCCATAAAAGTTGTCTATGGTCAGAGTTCTTTTTGTTGTTTTGCTCTTTTTTTTTAAGTTTGAGCTCTGTTCTTAAGGCAAAAGGGATGATAGCCACTTTAGTTTGCTCTGGGGCTGGTATTGCTGACTGACTTCCAGTGCTGGATAGGCCTGGCTAGGTTCTGTTTTTCTGGGGTTCTGGAGTTCAGAGGCTCACAATTTGCCTTTTTTATTTGCTTTGTGTGTCTCATAACAAATCTGCCGAACCACTGGCTTGTAACCAAGAGAGAGTAGCCTAAGAGTCTTGCAGTAGATTCCCTGGTGCAGGGATACAGCAATGCTCTGGCTCCTCATCCCAACCCTTGCCCCTTGCCTGGACTCCCTGCCCTGTGGTCTGGGCTTGGCAGCCTCTCCCCTTGCCTGATTGAAACAGACCTGTTCTGAAGTTTCCAAGGTATCTTCTGGAAAATTTGTTGTACTCCAAATATTTGTGGGTTCTGTCACTCCAAAACCAGATCAGAGGCTTAATCGGCTGTTGATCTGAGGGAAGGTAGGAAGAGCTCAGATAGAGACATGTCTACTCCCCTTTCTATTGCTTGTAGTCTATTGCTTTGGATTTGGAAGCTTTGCATTTGGCTAGAACGCTTCTCAAAGTTTCATTTGGGAGTTTCTTTCAGGAGATTTATTGGCATATTCTTTCTATCTTTAATTTATTCTCATGGTCTGGTAGATCTGGGTAATTTTTGTTTATGATTTTGTTGAAATATGGCACCCAGGTTGTTGTTGTTTTTTAAATCCTAGTTTTCAGGTAGTCCATTGATTCTTAAATTCCCTCCTTGAACTGTTTTCCATATGAGAAGTTTTTAACAGCAAATACATTATAATTTTTCCTCAAATCTTTTGATTTTGTTCTGATATTTCTTACTGTTTCATATTGTTACTAATTTGTGTTTGGTCTATTCTAATTTTCAGGTAGTTCATTATTTGGATAGGGTATTTCTATTCTAAGTTATTCTCTTTCCAATTTTTTCCTCCTAAGTTTTTATTTAATTTCTTTTGGTCTCTAGCTTTATTTGTTTTAAGTGTTCCTGTAGTCCTTAGAGAAAAATCTATTTTTTTCTTTGAAGTTATGCTTGCAATTATTATAGAGTTATGAATTTTTTTATGTGTTAGATTTTTTGAATACCAGTTTGAGATGTCCAAAAGGTATTGATTCAAGATTATATTCCAGGGAAGAACCTAGGAGTTGTGTGTATGTATGTGTGTATGTGTGTGTGTGTGTGTATGTAAGTATGTCTATATCTATAGGAATTATTTGTTTGAGGTTTTTGATATTTAAACACATGGGAGCTGATGAGATTCTTTAATAAGCAACTAATAAATGCTTTTTTCATTTATTCATTTATCATCAAGTGAGATAGTATAGAGGGACAAGAAAAGAAGACATAGGACAGAGCTTATAATTTACCCAGAATTAGTAGATGTGACAAGTAAAGAACATCTACTCTAGGAGACTAAGGAAAAAGTAGAAAGACATCTCTTCATCTGAAACTGGACTAAAATTGGTGGAATCTGTCAGAATCATACTAGATGAAGAGGATAGAAAAATCAGGAACTCTTGGTGAAGGACCTTAATTTTTTTTTTATAAACTATGAGGAAAGTCCTCAGCTAAGAGGATTCAGGGAGGTAGTGCCATGGAAGGCTTGTAGAGAGATAAAAGGTTTGGATTAGCAGTTGTGGAGAGAGGGATATAGTTAATTAGCCAGGAAGGAGTATAATCTTTTCCTTGTTGTATTGAAGGCCAACTAAGATTAGATAACAGATTTGTAGAGGACCCAGTCAACTCACTTTTGTTATTTTCTCCAACTCTGTTCAACAATATATGAATAGGAAAGAAGAAGGCAGAAATTAAGAGCAATCTAGAGTTGGGGTATGGCAAAGACTGACTGGTGATAAAGAGGCAAAAGTCTTGAGAATAGATGTTACTATAGAATTGAGTTGGTTCAGCTACGCCCAGAGAAAGAACTCTGGGTGATGACTAAAAACCATTACATTGAATTCCCAATGCCTATATTAATGCCTACCTGCATTTTTGATTTCCTTCACAAGCTAATTGTACAATATTTCAGAGTCTGATTCTTTTTGTACAGCAAAATAACGTTTTGGTCATGTATACTTATTGTGTATCTAATTTATATTTTAATATATTTAACATCTACTGGTCATCCTGCCATCTAGGGGAGGGGGTGGGGGGGTAAGAGGTGAAAAATTGGAACAAGAGGTCTGGCAATTGTTAATGCTGTAAAGTTACCCATACATATAACCTGTAAATAAAAGGCTATTAAATAAAAAAAAAAGAATTGAGTTGGTTCACCAGGTAAGGAAAGGAGGAGAGTATGGTCAGTGCTGGAGGGGAGGAATGCGTAAAAAGAGGGAGAAAAGAAAAAAGGAGAGAAGGAAGGAAAGAAGAAAAAGAAGAAGAAAGGAAAGAAATAAAGAAGGAAAGAGGCATTTATTTAGTAGTTATTGTGTGCCAGGCACTGGGTTTAAATGATGGAGATAGAAATAAAAGCAAAAAGAAAGATAATTCTTGCCCTTAAGGAGCTTATTTTTAGTAGAAGAAGACAACATACAAGTGGACCTGAAAATACTTGGGATAAGGAGAAGAGAGAAATGAAAGGTGCAATTGTGATTTTGAAGTTCAAAAAGTTAAAAAGGGAACTAGGAGATGAACAGCCTGCCACTTTTAACCTTGAACAGGAAATTGGGGTAATGAAAGAAAGTATAGTCAGTTTTGGAAAAACTGTTGGGAATCAGTTTTATTAGAAGGCAATCATTGGAAGGGAACTGGGCCTCAGGAAGGTCTAAAAGATGAGAGTGAGAAAAAAGGTTTAAGATGTTTTGCTTGTTGGATTGACAGCAGGCAACCAATATCTAAACATGTTTCAATGCCAGGGCCCTCCATTAAGCAAAATATACACAGAATAGACCTGAGACATGAGGTAATTTTGTAGGGAAAAACCTAGTAACCAAGGCACATACAAATATGAGCTTGAGCTGAGCTTTGAAATAAACTAAGGATTTTAAGAGGCAGACATGAGGAGGGAGGGAATTCCAGGCATATCGGCCAGCCTATGTAAAGGTATGGAATGTTACGTGAAGAGCAAGCTCACTAATTGGACTAGATCAAAGTTTCTTAAACTGTGGTTTGTGACCCTATATGGGGTCACATAACTGAATGTGGGGGGGGGTCAGGAAATTGTGCTTTGTTATCAATAAATGTTTGATTTACATAACTATTTTATATACCTATGTATCTGGGCTCAGACAAAAATTTCTTTGGTGAAAAGGGATTGTAAATAGAAAAAATTTAAGAAGTCCTGGGCTAGATCATAGGGTATACGAAGAGATTTAAACTTAAATGTGCACATCATTTTTGTGGCCTTGTAATGAGAATGAAAAGTTAGATTGGAGCTATATTATAAAAGTCTTTAGATCTAGCAGATAAATTTATTCATTAAATAATAAACTCTTCCTCTAGTTTTTAACTTTCTGTAGATTTATTAAAAAAAACACAAAATTAATTTTTTATACAGATTTGGTTGGGTGTTAGTATTGTTTGCTCTAGGACACTGATCTCTCTCCCTCCCTTCCTTCCTCTCTCCCTCCCTTCTTTCCTCTCTCCCTCTTCCTCCTCCTCCTCTTCCTTCTTCCTTCTTTTTTATTTCTTTTTCTTCTTCTTTCCCTCTCCCTCTCCCTCTCCCTCTCCCTCTTCCTCTCCCTCTCCCTCTCTCTCTCATTCACTGCCTCTTTGTCCACCGTCAGGCTTTCTTAGTTTCTTTTTCTTTCCTCAGTAGTACTTTGAAAGATATACATTTTAAAATATATTTTAAAGTTTAAAGGTGCAAAGCTACCTTCACCTTCAGTATTTGATTTCCATATAAATTTCAGTATTACTGAATACAGTTTGATAAATAGAGCTCTTACAAGTTTAGCTACTGTAATATAAATGAATCCAGAGAGAACTTCATTAATCCAATCTTCCATAGAACTTGACTGTCCCTCCAATTATTTAAGTCATTCATTATCTCAGTTACTTTATGCAAATTAAAATAACTGTGAGTTATTCTCTCATACCCATCAAAATGGTTAAAAAATAATTTAATAATATTTTATTTTTCCAATTACATGTAAAGATAGTTTTCAGTGTTCATTTTTATAGGATTTTCAGTTCCAATTTTTTTCCCCCTCCATCTCTTACCTCTCCCCATAAGACAAGAAGGAATCTAATATAGGTTATACATGTACAATCATTTTTAACTCATTCTTATTATGTGGGAAAGAAAATCAGAACAAAAGGGGAAAACCATAGGAAAAATCACACACACACACACACACACACACACACACACACACACACACACACACACACACGAAAATCTATACTTCATTCTGCATTCAGCTTTCCATCGTTCTTTCTCTTGATGTAGTTGGCGTTTTCCAACCCACACCTATTAGAATTGTCTTGGATCACTGTATTGCTGAGAAGAACCAAGTCCATCACATTTGATCATCACACAATGTTGCTATTGCTGTATGCAGTATTTTCCTGGTTCTCTCGCTTCACTTAGCATCGGTTCATGGAAGTCTTTCCAGGCTTTTATGAAATCAGCCTTCAATATATATAATATTCCATTACCTTTATATACCATAACTTATCCAGCCATTCTCCAACTGATGGGCATCTATTCAGTTTCCAGTTCCTTGCCACTACAAAAAGGGCTGCCACAAACATTTTTGTACATATGGATCTTTTTCCCTCAAAAAAAAAAATCATACCTTAGTGTTGATAGAGAAGGAGATACATTTATCCATTGCTAGTAGAATTGAACATTTGTCTGATAGTATGTAGGAAAATTGAAAAAAATATGTTCCTTGACCTAATATTTTGTTGTTGGAAATATACATTGAAAAAGTTGTTTTTAAAAATCCAACTATTTATTTAAATTTTTTCTTGTAGCATAATTTGCAACTGCAAAACCAAAACCAAAAAAGGAAGCAAATGAAATGTTCCACAATGGAGAGACTGAAAAAAATAAATTGAATACATTAATATAATAGAAGCAAGGTATCTGGACCTGGAATCAGTAAGATCTGGTTTCAGGTCCTGCCCCTGATGCCTTCTGACTTTGTGGCATTGTGCAAACTTCTGGATCTCTCAGTTCATTTGTCACCTTTAGGCTGTAAGTAATGGTTGTTCGACTGCCTTAATGGAGTTGTCAGTCATCAAGCATTTATTATGAATGAGACATTGTGCTAAGCAAAGGCAAAAGCATTTCAGATCATATATAATTAAGTCATATTTAAATATAACCTAAGAAACTCAAACTCTAAATTGTCTAAAAATTTTAGAGCATCTCAGAAGAATTTGGATTTTTTATTTTTATAAACAATAGATTTTGTGTTATAACACAGCTAATAAAGTTATATGTATCTAGAAAATAGTGAAGCAAAATAGCCAAAAAGTGTTTATTACTATAGTATACGTAACTTGTTCATGCTTGTAATTTTTTTTTGGTTAAAAGAAAGCTATGCTATTGAATTTTGAAGTAGAATCAACTTCATTTGTTGAAATCAAGCTAAAGATCCTCCTTCCCTCCCAATAATATTTTCATTAGTGTAGTTGTAGTCATTGTGTATGTTATTATTCTAGACCTGCTTTCCTTACTCTGCTTTCCTTTAAGAATTATCTTTCTGTGCAAGGCCTTTAAATAAAAATGATTTGCAGAAGCCTAATTTTGTAACAGTTTTTCAAATAGAGGTGACCATATACATCATTACTAATCACTTAATAAAATACTCATATTCTCTAAAAATCAGAGCCACTTTATACAAATTAAACAACTGTGAGATTTCATCTCTTCCCCATCAAATAGGTAAATATATATATATATATATATATATATATATATATATATATATATATATATATATTTTTTTTTTTTTTACCAGAAAGATTTGATCTCTCTATTATCTGTGGTCTCTATAGTTCAATTCTTCCATTACTATTGGTCCCATCTCAGCATTACTTGTCTCCTCCATCATTTTTGCCCACTTTGTCTAATGGCTGTCTAACAAAATAGTAGTACTTTCAATTTATCTACTGCTTCAGTATTTCCAGAGCATTATTTAGAAATGACCTCATTTGAGCATTGCAACAATTCTGTGACTTAAATATTATAAAAATTATTACCTATTATTACCTCTATTTTACATGGCCAAAAGACTTGTAAATTTCTATGACAACATTTGGAGTCAGATCTTCCTGATTCCAAGTTCCAAACATATTCACCATAGCATGTTCATTTCTTTTCTATCAAGCCTCATCCTTATTGACTTGTGCTGCCTCATGGCTATTATGAAGCCGCCATCATATCTGAGTCATATTAACCCACCAAGAGGGAACTGAGACCCCTGAGAAATGAGAGCGCTACAGTTGGTTGAATTATATCCTGATATCCTTTTAAAAGTTGCATGCACAATTCCTGAATCCGTGTTCATGATCTGTAAGGAGTCATGGAGTATGAATAGGTGATGTTTGACTATAGAGAAGTCTCTTTTATGTCTGATTTCCAAAAGGGAAAAGTCTTGTGAGTTTGTTCCTAAACATAGAATATTAAACAATTATGCTAGATACCATCTTATGGGAATATACAAACTACAATCATCAGAAGGGAAATACAGGAGTAGAACTCCCCCTACCCATGCAGGTCACATTCATTAATGCTTAGGGAACTGCCTGAAGCACATGAGAGATTATATGACTTGACCAGAATCAGACATCTTGGAGGTGTTTTATTTGGATTAGGACCCAGTGCTTTTTGACTCAAAGTCACCAACTTGATCTTTTACCCCATTCATTCTCCTTTACCACCTGATGTGCATCAGATTCAGTTCTAGTTTAAGGGGAAAAAATCCACTGTGGGCAAGACTTTGAAAAAAAGTAGGTAAGCGGAGGAGCTGTGAACTGGCTTAATATTTTTGGAAAGTGGTATGAATTTGTGCAAGAAGAAGTGCAAATGTGTTCATTTCCTTTCATCCAATGTTTCTACTATCTCAGAATAATTATTGGCAGTGATAAAAGATCTATTTCTACAAAATTTTCCTAGAAGCATTGTTTTTGATGGTAAAGAATTGGAAACAAAATGTCCAGCGACTAGGAAATGGCTGAACAAATTATGATATATAAATGTAATAGTTATGGTAATTGGTATGATGATTCCAATAGAAAGAAGACTACAGAGAAATATGGGAATTGTAGTTATATAAATAAAGACTACAAAAATAATAACAAATCTCAGATGTTATGGAAACACCTGAACTTTTCCATATATTCTTCCTTTATTGAGTTATTTATTACTGTTGATATTATTGTTATTGATATTATTTATATCCTTCACTTTTGTGAGGCTGTAACAAAATTGCTTTGTTTATGGAAACAAGCAAAACAATTTTGTTACAGCCTCACTAAAGTTAACATACATTTACTTTTTAAATTCTCTAAGTAACAGAAGTTCACACATATAACTCCATTTAGTTCAACACACATTCATCATTATTGACTATATTTGAGGCACCATTTTAGGTATTGTAGAATCCATGTTAAAAAATGAAATAAATCCTTCTATTAAAGAACTTAAATTTTACCCATGGTACATAAAAGGTATGTACAGAAATATAAATAGGATGAACAAAATAAATGCAAAGTCAGCAAAGACCATGTGTGGATGGAAGGTAGCTTTGGAGTTGAACTGATGGGTGGTCAGCGAGTACAGCAGAAAGCACTGGAATCAGAATTAGTGGACCTGATGTCCAAGTCTGGGTCTGTGTAGCCCTAGGAGGTGGCTGACTTCAGAATTTCACTTTTTTCATTCATCAGATTAGGATTGGGAGTGGGGTTGGGCTCAATGGCTCTGAAGTCTCTCTGAGTTCTAAGTCTGTGATCCCAAGACTAAAAGGTGAGGAGGGAGGAGCTCCACTAGCCAGGTTTATGACATGGTAAGATATAGGAACAAGGGGATCAGTGTGGTTAGAATACAGACTGTGAGAGGGGGAGAAATGTGAACTGTGGTCAGTCAGAACCAGATCAAGCAAGGGCTTAAGCACTAACCAGGAGCTTTTGTGTTTTATCTTAGAGGCAAAACAGGAAGTTGTTAGTGCTTCTTCTGCTGTTGGATGGCTGTCATTTATAATTATTTTTTCATATTTTCTTCTCCTTTCTTCTTGTTTATATATTTGAATACTTATACTTGTCCATGAAGAAAAGGGGGCAGGTTTAATTAGGGAAAAATAACAGTTCTGGAAGGAATCATTAAGTATTGTTTGTGACATGTATGAAAGAAAAATGATAACCATTATGAAGATGTTTGGTTTCATTATGGATATGATGCCATGCTAACCTAATCTTACTCTTCTGGGTTTCCTACATTGAAAGAGCAAAGAAGTCCTAATGATCTTGAGAGGCTGCTAAGAGGTGACCTCAGAGTCAGGAAGTTTGGGCTTCTAGTCCCGTCCCTTACCCATGCTGGCTGTGTGACTGTGGACAAATCAGTGCTGACATGAATTGGGAGAGTTCACCTGACAGTGCCTTGTTCCAGTGAAACCATAGTGTCTTTCCTATATGAATTTCAGTAAGGCCGTGGACAGAACCTCTGAAAATATCCTTGTGAACAAGATGAACAGATGTGTTTAGTGTACTGCTGGCCCCTATGGAATCATGGGGAGGGGTGGACATATGCCAGAGATTAGCAAGAGTGATGTCTCAGCCAGGACATAATTTGTAGGATATGAGTAAGTCAGTCAGCCAGAAAGTCTAGCAACAATACTAATATAAGGGAATTTGCAAATCATGTGGCAGTATAGTTTGAGTTCAGAACAGGCCTCCAACAGTTAACAAGAAGCCAGATTGAAGATCAAGGCAGCAAAGAAAACATTATTTGAAGTTTATTAACTTTGAGTTGAAAGCCATTTTTTAGAGAAAGGCTGGGAAAACAATATGAAGAAGAGAATTTGCTACTTTTATAATACTACTTAATCCATGAGAATAATTTGCTCAAGCAGTGCCATTTTATGATAGGCACTACGGACTTCTTTCCACTTTTTAACATGGATAAAAATGATGCAGCAGTAGACACAGAGCTGGTTGAATGACCAGACCCAAAGAGTAGTGATTAATGGTAGATATCAACCTGGAAGGATGTCTTTAATAGTGTGTGACAAGGTTTTGTGCTTGGTCCTGACCTGCTCAATATTTTCTATCAGTGACGTTAATGAAGATATACGTGGCAGTCTTCAAGTTTTTGAATGACAGAATTGGTATCTAAAAGGATCTTGAGAATCTGTACTGAATCTAATGAGATAAAATGTAATTGAGAAGAATACACAGTCCTGCACTTCATGCAAAAAAAAATGCAGAAGTACAGAGCGGTGAAGACAAGGTCTTGTGGCAAAAAGAAGTGAGTGTTTTGGTGGATTATGGGGACCCAATGGCAGTCAGAAAAGTTAGTGAGATCTTAGGCTCCACTTTTATAGGGAAAGACAAGAGTGAGGGATGAGCTAATTTCACTGGGTGTCATCAGACAATATCCAAATGCCGCATTGATTTCTGGGTGTCATAATGTCCTTAGAAAGAACATTGAAATATTAAAACATGTACATAGTTGGGCAACCAAGGCACTTGAAACCATTTCATAATGATAATGATAATAAAGTGAATTATCAATGTTTATCAGAGAGAAGAAGATTTGATTATTATTATGATAATATTTAAATATTTAAGGCTATTTCATATAGCCTTAATCTTCTAGGCCCCAGATAATACAAGTCAAGCAAATAAATAAAAGCTACAGGAAATTAAGAGTTCAGATCACTGTAAGGAACAATTCTTTAACAATTAGGACTGTGCCATAGTATCATGGACATCCTTAAGTGGAAGCTGAGAGATCATATTTGGAGAACATTTCAGAACTGCTTTATACTTTAGGTGAGTTTTGTATTAGATCTCAGAGCTCCTTACTAACCTATATGTCCCAGGGTAAAACGTAATTATAACTAGCACCTTGAAATCTATCTAAGAGAGGCAGGTCCCTATTCAATGAAGAAGAAATATTTTAGGAAAGTAGATTTCAAGACAAGATTCTTCATTGTCCATCAAATTTTAAAAATCCCTCTTATCTTTAGGACTAATCGACTAGTGGTTCCTTTGAGAACATTTTGAAAAAAAAATTATAATAATTATTTAATTTGAAAGTAAAAAACAACAACTATGAACTTTTGGAATTACTTATTATAGGTCAAGAAACACTCTAAATATGCTTTTTAAACATTTAGAAGAGGTATTTTAAAAAGGGTATGTCAATTTTCTTAGACTAAGTTCAAGTTTAATTGTTGAAATTCTTGATCTCTAAAATCTGTCACATAATTTTACTATCCACTTAGCTCTTTCCAACAGTGTGCTGCTTGAAAAAGGAAGAAATGAAAATTTAGAAGATAAACTTATTTAAAAGGGATCTGGCAGAGTGGGTGGAATGCTAATGTGTTTCTAGTTTGCAGATGAAATCAAAGGTCTGCTGATGAATAACAGAAAACAGTTTTGGACACCTAATAAAATATCAAAAAATGATTGATAAATTAAATTTTATTATGATACCATAATCATATTAAAATTTTTGTTTGAAGTCTAGGATTGAAAATTTGGAAGTAAGAACTTGTATCTGTGGTCTAAAAATGTTATATTCTACTACCTATAGTATATTTAGATTAAGGTCTTTAAGCAAGATATATGTAGCCAGATTTCCAATTTCTGGGTGAAATTGAGAAGGATTATATTTTTGGAATAGAATCAAATAATGGCACAAATGACATAGCCAGAGAAAATCTAGGAAGCATAGTTTTTACTCTGCTTTCCTTCCGTCTTCTCTGTGTCTTTTTTTTCTGTGTGTCACCCTTACCCTACTTTATTGTTTTATTTAACTATGGGAATATCCCATTAACTTAAAAAAGAAAATTCTTCTATATGAAACATAACTGCAAATTAAGAATGTATCAGAAAGTCCATAAACTAAAATTTAACTGCTTTAATTATACAGATTCACAAAATCTCAGAGTTGGATGGGACCTCAGAGACTAGCAATATCAACCTTAATTTATCAAGAATCCTCCCACAACATCCCAAAACATCCAGGTTTGGCTTGAATATTTCTAACAAGCCAGCCTGTCCCTATTTTACAAGATGGTTGGGAAGTCTTTCCTTATATTGAATATAAATCTGCTTCCCCATGACTTCTGTCATTACTGCAGAAAGCTAAATCTGTGTGCCTGCATGCTGTCCTAGACTTCTGTCCATGGGAACAGATAGCCATTAGTGGGGAACCTTCCAGTCATTCAGCCATTTCCCAATCCACCTACCTGTATAGTTCACATCTCTCAGTTATGGCCAGAAGCATTACATGCTTGAGAAAATTCATTAAATACTTGTTGAATTCAAGCATGTTATTTTCATTTCAGTCCCTGATCAACAAGTATAACAATCTGATCAAAAAAGGAAATGAGGTTGCTTTGATAAGACCTTTTTTTTTTCAGCCACAAGATGATCAGAACTCTTGCATGCCATTCATAGAACCCCTTTGCCCTTGTTATAGGCATTATTGGAATAAGTCTGGTCGTTTTTGAGGTTCTTGTAACTTTGAGGTATCATGATCATTTTCTCCAGTTTTTAGGAACCTAAAGATGCAGGGATGCAGGGGTGAGGAGGCAGAACATTCTAGATGTGGTGAATGCAAAGACTAGAGTTATGTGGGAGATCAGCTAGTGCAGCTGGTATGGAGTACCTAGAGTAAGCTTGGTCAGCACAATAATTCAGTTATAAAGATTAAAGATTAAAATATATATAATGAATTACCCTTGTAACATTAAAAAAACCCTAAAATTTAAAACCATTGCTAGTAGGAGTTAAAGATGTACTTCAAAATTAAAAGGAGATAGACATCTGCTCCCTACTAAATTGGGTCACCAAGACAGTGGCTCAGGATGGTGACCTGTAGGGAGCTGCGGCTCAGAACTAACCTGGATAACTCTTCTTCGTGTGTCCTCAGACATTTTATACCTCAAGGGTCATGAAACCTAAACAGCCTCTCCTCTTTAAAGAAACAATCTCCCCATGTCCCACCTCGCTCACCTGAGCCATGGCCTGGCGTATCCAGCTGAGTGTAGGAGAATGGGGAGAGGCAGGAGCAGTTCCAGCTGCCGGGATGCCCCTGGGGTGCCAGCAGACCCGGGCTCTCAGTACCTACCTCCTGCACTGATCACACAAAGCCCCTCCTAGAAATGTTTAAGAATAATGGAAAAGTAGCTTTAGATGCCCAACGAAAAGCATCCTCTGTGCCTAGAGGCAAGAGGGAGGCTGAGGGCTAGCATGATGTGCTCAGAGGATGGATCAGAGTGGAGAGAACTGAGCTCAAAGAAAGTCCCTGGACCTCAGTTCTGGTCCAATGCCCAGATGCCCTCTGCCATGCTTCCTGCCAACTAAAATCTCATGACTGAGTGACCTTACATCACCTCCTGGAGCAGTTTTTCCAATCTACAAGATGTAAGGGAAGGTGAGACCAGATGATCTCTACATCTAGCTTTTAATGCTTATGGTTCTGAGGGATGTGCATCCCCCTCACTTCTGCTCAGAGTATCCCCTTCTTTCAAGATGCTGTTCAGGCCCAGATTTCTACAAAGGCTTTGCTGACCCATCTAGCTATCCTTGTACTGAAATAGCTTGTTTTTCTTTTGTATCTGTACTCTGTATATTTATTTTGTATATCCTCATATGAATACATGTTATCTCTTCGATGGAATGTAAGCGATTTGCGTGCTTTTTTATTTGAAAATCCAGCACCTAGCACAGAGCCAGGAAGAGTAGTTACTTCATAAATAATGGTTGATTGATTGGTGATAAATAGGAGCATCATTTTAAATTCTGCCTTCCTGTTTTCATCTGGGAGACAAAGTACCCACCTGAACAAAGTGATGAACTTAGTCTATTAGTTTGAATGCCTTAAAGGAACATTTTTCTTAGGAACAAAATTTATTTAGCTTAAGAAGAGACAAACTTGTTTGTAATCAAATTTGGAAAAATTTCCCCCATCACCATGGCTTTACCCAGTTTCCTGTTGTCAAAACTTAGGGTTTTTCTGACTCTTAAATTCAGCAGCAGTTCAATAAACTTGCTAGAACTAGGAAAATAAGCAAAATAAGTAACTATGTGTTTATATATATATATATACATACATACATACACACTATATATATTTATATATAATATATATGAAATTATATATATTATAAAGAAAAAAATTGACCCTGTCCTCAAGGAACTTACATCCTCCTGGAGGGATTTAACATTTATATATGAAAGCAAATAGGCTGATCAAGAAAAGCTTCTTTTAGAAGATGGTCTTAAGTTAAGCATTGAAGGTCGCTTGGATGAGAAAGTAGTGCATTCTAGGCATGTGGGAAAGTCTATAAAAAGGCAAATGGGTGGTAGGAGATGAAATATGTATCTGGGAAGTAAGTAGGCCTACTCAATGGAATATAGCTTCATGAAAGGGAGCAATATATAATAACACTTGAATGATAGGCTGAATCTTTTGACCCAGCAATACCACTATTAGTTCTGTTTCCCAAGATGATCAGAGAAATCAGGAAAATAACTGATATATTCTAAAACATTTATAGCAGTTCTCTTTGTGGTGGCAAAGAACTGAACATTGAGTGGATGCCCATTGTTATCAAAAGACCCCATGGAATCCAGCAGGGTTGGGGAGTAAGCCCGGAATGAGTTGCCACTGTCCCCCCAGTTGCAAGGCAGTCCAGGAGCAGAGTTACAACGAAGGCTCTTTCAGAGTGAGAGAAGGATCAGCGATTTTCACAAGAAGCAGGTCTGCTCCCAAGTGGGATGTTTGCAGAGTACAGAAGCGAGAGCAAACAAACTGTATGTTAGTTTGGTTCTTTACCCCTCTCTTCAAGGCTCAGATTGGTCCAAGTTACAAATCCAAATTATGACTGGTTGGATTTACAATCTAAGTTACAATTGGTTGGATTCACAGTCCTTCTTATCTGCTCATTCCATGTCAGACAATATTGGCTGTCTTCTTGACAGTTAATATTTTCATTAAATATGTGTACTTGCAAAAAGCTTGTGCCCTCTCATTGACCCTAGCCAGTTTGAGCTGGTTTAGCCCTGGCCCTCTTTATCAGCAATTTTGTGGTTTAGCCAGTTTTTTGGTACACTAGATGATTGATTGGGGATATCTTAGCAAGATACTTTCCCTTCCCCCCATCCTGTTTTTCAATGTTTGTGGAAACCTAAGTGTCAGCATTCTTCACACCAGTCAGTTGGGAAATAGCTAAGTTGTGGATAGAACGCTGCTGTGCTGTAAGATATGATGAGTTAGATGATTTTAGGGAAACATGGAGAGTCATATATGAAATAATTAAATGAGCAGAACCGAGAGAACACTGTATATAATAACTGCAGTGTTGCTTAAAGAAAAATTATGAACAACCGAGTTATTCTGAGTACTGTAAATACTCAAATCGGCCATAAATGACTTATGAAGGAAGATTCTGTTCACCTCTAGAAAAAGAACTGATAAATAGAAGTATGCCCAGTATGGTTTTACATATATTTATAAATGTGCATTAAATAGTGACCTTCTCTAATGTCAGATGAGAAAGGTAAAAGATAAATAACAAAACATAAATTAGAAAGAAAGAAAAGCTGGAATCATTTAGTGGGTTTTTAGATAGCAAGCTAAGGATTGTGTATTTTATCCTAGTAGTATGAGAAATATGGGGAGTGCCATGTCACATCTGCACTTTAGGGGATTCCTGCGCAACTTTGTGGAGGACGTTTTGGAGAGGAAAGTCTAGAACTAAAAGGACCAATTAGGAGACTGTTAGGGTGATGTAAAAGAGAGATGAATTAGAGTAGTGGCCCTGTGACTAGAGAGAAGGAAACAGAAAAAGTATTGTAAGGGTGGGATTGATGAGACTTGGCAACTGAGAAAATATGGAAAAGGAAGGAGGAGAAAGGGCGGGGGAGGATTACTGGGTTGTGAACCTGGGTGATGGGAAGACATGCATGTGCCTGTGAGAGAGCTGTTCTATCTGACCTCTTAGGTTGTCCAGCTCTGCAGCTAAGTTTGGAAGTAGCTTGAGTGGAATGAGTTGGGACACATTGAATTTGAGATGTCTACAGTAAATCTAGATCTTTGATGGGGCCAAATCCAATTCAGCATCTCACTGTTTGTCACCAAAACGATGAGCGACTCTGGAAAAGCTCTGCCTCACTTAAATCTGATTTATACCCAAGTCAAGATATCATTCCATGATATAAATTGGCCCTCAGAAAAAAATGATGAATGAATAACAACAACCCAGGAAGAGAAAAGAGACCACTGAGCTACCTAGGGAGGGGTGAGCTGGTCCTACCTAATCAGAAGTCAAGCAGGTCCAAGCTCCTCAGGAGTGGGTTTGACTTGCAAGTAGCCTCAGGGGTTCTAGCATGGGTAAGTTAGGGAGATCCAGTATCAAAGATACAAGAAGGCACTAAATGTGGGGCATTCTCCAAAACATCTTAAATGTTTCTTGTTAAAAAACAGATTTATTGTGTTTTCCAAGAATTCATGAAATTATATTGAGATAGCTGTGGTACTACCTGTCATTATATATATTAGCTGTTGATAAAGAGAGTGCCCCCAACTTTTTATGTGGCAATTATCCTAGCAAAAATGAAATTAACTAACCTAGGCTTCTGAGACATAAAACCCATTTTATGAGATGGCCCTATATCATGTAATGCATGTGATTTTGTAAGAACAGATTTTTCTAAAAGTGCTCTGTTTAAAAAAATAAAAACTGGTTCCAGGATTCGGGCAGATGGATAGTAGGATTTTGACATTTAAAAAAAAATGTTTTGGATACGTTTGATGCTCTGAATTTTGCTTGAAAGGGTTAATATCAATTGTGCTGTTAGCTTCATTGCTTTTCCTTCCATTTCATTTCAGGAAGAAAAAAAAGAGCACCCTAGAGAATCCTGGGTCGTTCCCTTGGCTGCTTACACTGTGCTAATGAGATGCCTTCGGGAAGGGGTAAGGCTCTTTTCTTGTGGTCCACAGAAATTCTCCATTGTAATAAGCCTTCGGGCACTGGATGCGGATTGTAGCCTGCAGCACTGCAGTATCTTGTCAACCTAGGATTGCTCCTGAATTTAAATAATCATGACAAGACCCTGACCTACACATGAGCAGAAAGCAGAATGAACTCACTTTCTCTATCACTCAGCATGTATAAATGACTTGATTTTTCCGAAGTCAGTACTAAATAAAAATGAGCTTGATTACTCAGCTTTTAGTAGCCTATTCTTATCAATTTCTTCGGATCATTTTTAAGACACCTCGTTCAATAACTTCTGTTTACTTTGTGTACAACTCTGACTGAGGTACTAACTGATGGTTTCCAACGGTTCATGATTATCTTGTCAAGCTCTTTTGGCCCTTTTGGGGACCTTTTGAGGTCCAGAAGGGGGAAAACCTGAAATGTTTCTGTTCAAGGAAATCCATCAGTTTTAACATTAAGTTTGTTCATTATGCAATTTGGCTTTTCCATTCGCTGTCCTTCCCCTTGTCTTACCACATTGGTGGCAGCTTGAAAACGGCCCAACCTACTGACACAAACCTCTGGTTCCCTCTCAGAAAAATAAAAAGGCCGTGAGCAGAACAAGCTAAAAGGTTGGCATTCGCTGTTTGCTTGAGACCACTTGACATTATTTCACCCAAGGCAATGCCAAAGGCATAAAAACATTCCTTACAGAATGAAAGAAAAATATCAAGATAAACATCTTCCTTTTGAGTTCATTACTTCTTGCTGTGCTAGTTAATGGAATAATCTTCCAGGTGCACAACCCCCTCCTCCCTTCCCCAAATCACTTTCCTCTTCTTTCCTCCCCAGTGATCATGTAAATACATATAGTTTATGGACAGCTTGGGCTCTTTTTTTCCTACCCTTTATAATGAATTGGGAGTAAGATGTCATCCTGAGATGGGAGTTCGCGTGGTAATATAATACTTTCAAAAGCAATGGGAAGTTCAGATAGTATGTTAAAACTGAATAAGGAAAGTCAGTGGGAATTTCTTGCTATCAGCCTAGACACATATACCAAAAAAAGCTATTTCAAAATTAACTCCATGGGGCATCTAGGTGGCGCAGTAGATAGAGCACCAGCCCTGAAGTCAGGAGGACCTGAGTTCAAATTTGCCCTCAGACACTTAATACTTCCTAGCAATCTTGCTACTTGCCTACTTCCTGGGCAAATCACTTAATCCCAACTTTTTTACCTCAGGAAAAAAAAATTAACTCCATATTAGCCAAAGGCTGTCTACTAATGACTTATGCTGTAGCTGCTGTCCTTTTTCTACAGTCTTTTCTTGAGGAAATAGGAAAAAGAACATAATAACTTGGGGTCACTATTCATATATTCTAGTTTATAGAAACTATATTTTATTTTGCTGTGAAAACTGATTGTATAAGCTGATTGTAAGTATATGTAACTGATTGTAAAACAGCTTCTATTATGTCACAGCTGAAAGAGTTTTATTTTCTTGCTGGCTGGAGTAGTCATAGGATTTACAGCTGGAAAGAACCTTAGAGATTATCTTCCCTGAACCCCCGGAGAGATGACTTATCCAAAGTCACATAAATAGTAAATTAGTTCCAGTGAATTCGAAACAGTGCTCTTCCCAGTGATTGAGAAAGTTCCCCATGCTGATTTCATCTTTAAGTTTTACTGTTAGAGTTATTATTAGCACTTACATAAAATTAGGTAAACCAGCCTACAATGTTGAAGACTCAGGAAGGGTTTGATTTGAAGGAAGAGGACTTGTAGGATTGTGAAGAAAGCCATAGATTAAACTTTGAGGAGTGAAAAAAATGAGGGAACTGGAGAGAGTGATATTAAAAGAAAATGGAGAGGTAGCTAGGTGGTACAATAGGTAGAGCACCAGCCCTAAAATCAGTAGCATCTGAATTCAAATTTTGCCTCAGATACTTGAAAGTTACTAGCTGAATGAGTTTAACCCCAATTGCCTTGCCAAAAAAGTAATAAAATAAAATAAATGGAATTTGCCAAAGAGGGCTGGAGGAGAAGTGTGTAGAGAAGCACTTCACTGTAGGATGAGAACATTTAGAAGAATAAAGAGAAGAAAATTGGGAAGACAAAGAAAAGAAAGCTGGATATGTGTGTCAAGGTGCTAATGAAGAGAGATGTTTACCAGGTTGAGAAATAAAATAAAAAATATAAAGTTGAAGACAGCCAGCAGTGTTTTCTCATGGGGGTTTGCCAGGAGAGAACATTCTTCCTATGACTGCTGGGAAGATGAAGGAGTCTTCCAAGTGTCTCTTTATGGACTAGATTGTCAGGGAGAATGAAATGTTGTACAAAAAGTGGAAGAAAGGTCTCAAATGAACAGGGAAGAAGAAAAAAAAGATTTGTCAAGATCCAGGTGAGTATTGACCTAGTCTTTCAGAAGTCAAAGAAGAGGCCACAAAGGAGAAAGGAAGAAGGAGGACTGCTGTGTCCTCAGAGAAGAATCCAGACATTGTGCCAAGAGCCTGCATGCACTAAGTCCGGGAAGGAGCAAATGCCATCCCTGCCTTTGAGAGCTCATAGTTTTATAGTGAAATCAACCTGCAAAAAACTGTAGAAATGAGATGTTCAGATAAATTGGAGATATTTTTAGAAGGAAGGCAGTATCGTTAAGAGAATTGAAAAGGCAGTCTCAAAATGAAAGCATATTAAAATTATTGCTTGTCTTAGGTAATTTTAAAATAATTCTCCGTGGTATGAATTTATATTTAGCTATTATAATATGTGATATTATAATACTTATATATTAATATATATTATTTATTTATTTTATAGTTGAAAGATACCTTTAAAAGGAATATCCATTTGATAGTTTAGGACTCTAAGGCCTGAAAAGGTCAACTGATTTGTCTAGAAATACAAGAAGTGGCAGAAATGGACATAGAATTTAGTGGACACTTGAGTGGACATCACTCAGATCCTAATACGGGAGTTGAGAATTCTCCATAGTAGTTCCATTCAATTTCTCCCATTCTTTGTAGGCTGTCAATTCTCTACTTATTTATCCACCAATCAACAAGCCTTTATTAAGCACCTTAATGTTTGGGAAGCTCCAGAGGAAAGTGTGGGAAAGGAGAGGTTTGAGACTGCCTACCAAACTGAAGCTCTCCAGAGCCCTTGTGCTGACCCACTGCTGCACTCTTGGGAAGCCTGTGCAGTCCATCAAGGCCACGTTGGAAACGGAATCATTTTCATTTATTGTCTCAGGAAAATTCTGAAGGTTCCCCAGCAGGAGAAGAGACCAAATGCAAGCCCTTTCTCAGACTAAACTGCCAAGCTTTCCAGCTCTGCTGCAGAGGGCACAGCTCCGTTGGACCAAAAAGACTGCTTCATGGAGAGCTCACACATGGCAAGGGGTCACAAGGTGGTCCCAAAAAGAGATACAAGGATACTCCTAAGGTCTCTCCTAAGCACTTTAGAAATGATTGTATGACATGGGAGACCCTGGCACAGAACCATCCAGCCCAATGGCGTGCCCTCTTCAGAGAAGGTACCGTGCTCTGTGAGCAAAGCAGAAATGAATTAGCCCAAATGAAAGATGAGAGGCTCAAAGTTGGAGAATCCACCCTAAATGTTCACTATTTGTGTCCGACCTGTGACAGAGTGTTCCGAGCTCCTGTTGGTCTGATCAGCCACAGCTGAGCATATGGTAACTCGACTCTAACATCGTGATGTCACTTTGGTCCTCTTTGAAAATGAAGGACAAAAACAATTAATAGGGGATGGGGCTAGATCATTCTCAAAGTATTTACTCATGTTTTTGCCCTCTGGACAGATGTTCCCATTTCTTGGTTCTTGGCACATTGTGGGTATTTAATGAATATTGATTGATTGATTCTACTCTATCACACTTTATTCTACACATTATCTTCCTTCTCTTTTATTTATCCCTAAATCTAGTGGAATGTAAGCTTGTTTTGGCCAAGGAATATGTCTTTTTTCATCTTTGCCCAGCACTTCCAATAGGGCCTTAACCATAATAGTCTCTTATTCAACATTTCTTGAATGGTCAACAATTAGAATAAAGTAATTAGGTTAGGCGGGAGAAAATCTTTTCCCTAGCTGAATTGTGGAGGGTGGGGACATAGATCCCCATTTCTATTTTTTTTTCTGTATCCTCTACTATGAAATCCTTATGGGAATACTTTGTACAGAAATGAGTAGATGATTCTGGGCTGGTAAATATTCTTATAGGCTAACAACTAACAGTGTTAACACACAAAAGAAATGGTATGACCCTATCTCCACTCTTCCTACATCTTTATTGCATCTTTATTGCCCACTAAGATCTTAGTTTAAAAAATGTGACATTTTATGTTTGTAGCACCTCTTTTTGTAGTGGCAAGGAACTGGAAACTGAATGGATGCCCATCAGCAGGTGAATGGCTGAATAAGTTATGGCATATGAATGTTATGGAATATTATTGTTTTATGAGAAATGATGAGCAGGATGATATCAGAAAAACCTAGAACTTATAGTAGCAAGAAGATTATGTGATGATTAGCTGTGATGGACTTAGTTCTTCTTAATAATGTGATTCAAGGCAATTACAATGGACTTGGGATGGAAAATGCCATCCACATCCAGAGGGAGAACTATGGAGAGTGAATATAGATTGAAGTATAGTGTTTTCACCTTTGTTTGTTCCTTTTCTTGTGTTTTTTTCTCTTTTGGTCTGATTTTTCTTGCACAACAATGTAAAACTGGAAATATGTTTAAAATGATTTCACATATTTAACCTATATCAGATTGTTTGCTATCTTGAGGAGGGAAAAAGTAAGGGATGAAGGAAGAAAAATTTGGAAAACAAAGTCCTACAAAAATGAATGTTGAAAGCTATCTTTACATGTATTTAGGAAAATAAAATACTTTTGAGAAAAAAATGTGACATTAGGTATGGGTTTTTATTTTTAGCCACCTGGTATCCTTGGGATGTCCTATTTTAACTTTAAATTTTTCTCTAGAACAGGCTACATAGCAGTTAGTAATTATTTCTCTTTAACAGATTTAAGCTTCATTATTAGAATACATATAATTTGAGGTACAGTGTTCTCCATTTTCAATTTGCAGGGTTTTTTTTTCCATTCTAAGAGATTAGCATTCAGTGCATAGTTCTTCTAACTCCTATTCCTTTGAGTGACAATCATATTCTGATTGTTGAATGTATAAATATAGATTCTCTTAAAAAAACACTATTTTCTTTATGAAGCCTTTCCACATTAACCTCACCAGTGACACTTTGGCTTTTTCTAGCATTAGATCAATTTTTTCCAACATCTGATCATTAGCTCTTTAGGACAGGAACCTAGCCTTTTGGTGACTTGCTTTGCACCATCTTTTCCTGTGCTGTCCTGTAAATGAAAATTAATCCTGTAGAGAATAGAAGTTTTTATTTGCTCTTAGGAAGGTGCCATGGGAGAACCAACCACCTCCAGAGGATTGGGCTGTGGCTGCTTTTCCCAGAGCAACTTATTGTCATGTTAATGTTTCCCATTATTTTATGGCTCTGTTCAGGTGGTGCCTCATGGAGGGTGATGTCTATTATCCCTTACTTTTTGTTCTTAAAAAATAAACTCAGAAAACATCTTATAAAACATTCACATGGAGAGGGATCAGGAAAGGCTTCTCTTGTTGAAGGTAATATGGATGCTGAGACTTGAAGGAAGTCAGAGAAAGAAGGAAGCTGAGATGAGGAAGGAGAGGATTCTAGACATGGGAGATAGCCGGTGATATGCTCAATCAGGAGATGGAGTTTTGGGTGCAAATGATAGCCAGGAGGCCAGTCTTAGCAGCCTGCAGAGTACTTGGAGGGGTAGAAGATAGAAGAAAACTGAACAGGTAGGAAAAGGCAACCTTGTGAAGGGTTTTAAAATTCAAATAGATATTTAGAATATAATATTTGTATCAATAATTTGGATAAAGACTTATATGACATATTTATCATATTTGTAGATATAATGAAGCTGGGAATGATAGCAAGCCCATTGGATGCTCTGGATAGCAGGTTCCTAAAATATATCCACTGGTTCAAAATTTGGGCTGAATTTAGTGAAATGAAATTTAACAGAGGTAAATGTAAACATCTGCTCTTGCGTCAGGAAACAACAACAACAACAAATCAAACAGCTTCACAAATATAAGATGCGAGGGGGGTATAAACAGATCTTCAGAAAAGGATTGGGGAGTTTTATTAGTGAAATGTGAGATGATGATGAATTAGTGCAATATAGCAAGCAAAATAACCTCTTTGATCTTGCATTAAGAGTCATAGTGTTCAGATCATGGGAGGACATCATTATGCGGTGGTCAGGTAACCTCTGGAGTATTGGGCATACTTCATAGGGTCATACATTCAGTGAAAGCTTAGAGGCTCTTTTAAAAGAGAAATTCCGTAGAGATAAGCTCACTGTTCTTGTCTAGTATATTAATAAAGAAGAAAAAAGTGAAGAAGGCTCCCCTGCATTTAAGCTTTTGTGGTGTTCTGGTGGAAATTATTTTTTAATTTGAAAATTAATTTGAGGATCAAGTTAATAAAAACACAGTAAAATTGCAAAGTTTGTGCTGTATATATCCCCATATCAGCATTCTTTGTTCTTGTTTCTATCTCTTTTTATTCCTCCTCCCATTCAAGGATATATTTGTTCCTTTATTAAAACATCCTCATAGTTTTATCATTACAAAACTCCTGTCTTTTTCTTCCCTTGATTATTGTTTTGTTTGACACTGGAATTTTTCAGGCTCTCCACTTTTATTGTCTGCCTAAGCAGGTTAGCTTTTGCTCAAAGGCTTGCTACAGGAAAGTCCTCTATCTTTAATCAAGAAGAAGGGTGAGGAGGCTGCTATATGAACTTACATGTGAGTCCTGGAAAAAGCTTCTTGTTCTTGGGCCCATGCCTTTTGGGTTTACTTTTAATTTGACTCAAATCTATTAAACACTTATAACATGTCTTTATCCTCTTAGAGCCCATTTCCCTATAATATAGATTAAGGAGAGTCCCTGATTTGCTTTTTATATTAAATCTATTTACTCTTAGCTTGGAGCCAGTTTTTATTTCCAGTTTTCTTAAACATTTCAAGGCTATTCAGGGAAAATCCATAGACATAGCCTCTTTGGAAGGCTACTTGTGATAACATTAAATTTAAAAGTTAATTGAGCCTATATGAAATAGTTTCCTAAATCTTAAGACATTTGGATTTTTTTTGGTATTATAAAGAGGTAATTCTTTTATTTAATATTTTGTTTTTTCCCAATTACACGTAAAAATAATTTTAACATTCTTTTTTTCCCCCTCAAATTTTGAGTTCCAAATTTTCTTTCTTCCTTCTCTCCTCACTGAGAACTGGCGAGCAATTTGACATATGTTATATATGTATAGTTATGTAAAATACATTTCCATGTAAGTTTATTCTGTGAAGGACAACGGACAAAAGAAACCCAAGAGAAATAAAGTAAAGAAAAAGTATTTTTGATCTATATTCAGGCTTTACAGTTATTTTTCTCTGGAGATGGACAACACCTTTCATCATCAATCTTACAGAATTGTCTTGGATCATTGCATTGCAAAGAATATCTAAGTTATTCATAGTAGATCATCATATAGTATTACTGTTACTATATACAATGTTTTCCTGGTTCTGCTCATTTCACTTTGCATCAGTTCATTTAAATCCTTCTATGTTTTTCTGTGAGCATCCTGCTCATCATTTCCTAAAGCACAATAGTATTCTGTCACAATCATCTACAACAACTTGTTCAGCCATTCCTCAATTGATGTACATTGCCTCAATTTTTCAATTAGTTGCCATCGCTAAAAGAACTGGTATAAATATTTTTGTACATGTGGGTTCTTTTTTGTTTTTTATATCTTTGGGATACAGACCTAGTTGTATTTATTGGTCAAAAGGTATGCATGTTTATTTATCCCTTTGGGCATAGTTCCAAATTACTGTCTAAAATGGTTGAATCAGTGTATAACTTCACCAATAATATATTTAGGTTTTAATTTTCTTATATCTTCTCTAACATTTGTTATTTTACTTTTATGTCATATTAACTAATCTGACAGGTGTGAGATAGTAGCTCAGCTGTTTTAATTTGTTTTTCTTTCCTTGATGGTGATTTAGAACATTTTTTCACATAACTATAGATCGTTTTGATTACTTTGTCTGAAAATTGCTTATTCATATTCTTGATCATTTATCAATTGAGGAATGACTTTTATTTCTAGACATTTGATTCAGTTTTCTGTTTGAGAAATGAAGTCTTTTTTTTTAAAAGAAACTCACTGTAAAAAAATTTCCCCTCAGTTATTATCACCAACTGTGTTTTTTCTTCTATCCTATTTCCCTTTTTTAAATCTTCTTTTCTCTCCCCCTTTACTCTGTCCATTCTCAAAAGTGTTTTACTTCTGACTTTAACCTCCTCATACTGTCCTCCTTTTTATCAATTCCCATTCCCCTCTATCCCCACCCTTACCCTCTTATCCCTCTCCTTTCCTACTTTCCTATATAGTACAATAGATATCTACGTGCAACTGAGTGTGTATGTTATTCCCATTTTGGACTAATTCTAGTGAGAGTAAGAGAGATATGTTCCCCCTCTTTCCCCATTTTATCCCATTCTACCTTTTGTAGAGGGCTGAAACTCTTGAATCAATGCACTGAGGTTAAGACAGCCAAACACTTGAGGCTATCGATTGGACAATACTCTATGAGCACATGCTTGGAAAATGGCCCTTCCCTCTATCCTGTGCTGGCTTGATCATTGGTGTATACAGAGGATTGTAGGAGGGACGAGGGGGTGGAGTAAGACTAGCCCGGGTCACTTTGGCTGTGGATGAGGAAGAAGGAGGTTGCAAAGATCCTGTTTCCATCCCCTTCACTTCTACCCCTAAAGATCAAGAATAAAGACTAAGGACTTTTGCTTATCCTGACTCCGGCTGATTCTAAGGTATCCTGGGTACTAACGCAGTCATCACAACCTTTCCTCTTTTCCCAATGCATTCTTCTTCTTCATCCCTCAATTTTATTTATTTATTTATTTTTTTTAGATAATCATACCATGACTTTCAACTTACAACTCTACTTTCTATGTATATTCCTTCCTGGTGCCCTAATAATGAGTATAAATATCATTTTCCCATGTAAAATAAAAGAAATCATATAACTTGAAAATGTGATTCACCTTTGATTTTTGCTTTTTATCAGTGATTTTCAATTCTAGATCTTTTGTTACTTGTAAATTAATTTTTTTATCATTTCACATATTTCTATAAAGTATCCCCTTTGTAATTTTGTAATTTGATTTAGATCCATTGTGGGCAGTGAAGTACTGCAGTAGATAGAGAGCTGGACCTAAAGTCCAAAAGGCCTGACTTCAAATCTGGCCTTACGCACTTTTTTTAGCAGTGTGACCCTGGGCAAATCGTTTACCTTCTACTTGCCTTAGTTTCTTCATCTGTAAAATGAGAATAATAATAGCACCTAACTCACAGGATTGTTGTGAAAATCAAATGAAATAATATTTCTAAAATGCTTAGCATAATGATTGGCACATAATAGGCACTATGTAAATGTTAGCAATTACCAATTATTATTGTCATTACTTTAAAGACCACTTTGCAATAAATAGATTTTAGATGTGCTTAAAATACCTATTTTATGCATTTTCTAGTAATCTTCAATAATACCTCACTTTTTCTTCCTCCTGGAATGTGTTCTTGTGATACAGAATTACTATTGATTTTGTGGGTTTGTTTTTTTTTTTATCCTGCTACATTATTGAGTAGTAACTCAGTTGACAATTTTTTGTTTATTTTCTAAGATTTTCAAAGGTAAGCTATCATGTTGTCAGCAAATAGGTTTAGATTCGTCTCTTCTATGGGGACTTTTATCTCCAGGATTTTTAAAGATGAAAGTGAAAGGGGGGACAAAAAACAAAATATAGGAAATACCTATAAGAATTTTTCTAACAATGACCGTGCTCTATAAATGCCATTGGGAGCTCTGAAACAGATAGGGAAGAGCAACAGGGCTAGAACTAACCTAGGGAAAGACTTCATTTCAGAATTGTTGAAGCATGAGTTCTAGAGTTTCTTTTTCTTTCTTTTCTTTTTCCTTTTTTTTTTTTTTGTAATGGTACTTAATTATTTATTTTTGCTAGGTTTTTATTTTTCCAAAAACATACAAAGATAGCTTCAACATTCACCTTTGCAAAACCTTTTGTTCCAAATTTTTTTCCCTTCATTCTCCTTATCTCCTCCTACAGACAATAAGCAATCTAATATATGTTAAACATGTACATTTCTTCTAAACATTTTCACATTCATCATACTGCACAAGAAAAATCAGATTAAAAGGTGAAAGAGGCAAAAAACCATGAGGAAAAACAACCAACCAAACAACAACAAAACATGAAAATACTATGTTGTGATCCACACTTAGTCCCCATAGTTCTCTCTCTGGGTCCAGATGTCTCTCTCCATTACAAATCAGTCTGTTGGAATTGGCCTGAATCACCTCATTGTTGAAGAGAGCCATGTCCATCAAAATTGATCATCATATAATCTCGTTGTCGTGTACAGTCTTCTCCTGGTTCTCACTTCCCTATCATCAGTTCATATCAGTCTCTTCAGGTCTCTCTGAATCATCCTGCTGATCATTTCTTATAGAACAATGATATTCCATAACATTCATATATCATAACTTGTTCAGCCATTCCCCAACTGATGGGCATCCACTCTTCCTGCTCCTAAGGTATAACTCGCTCATGTTGCACCCATCCAGCCTGGTTGGCCATGAAATGCTCATGGCCTTCCTCCTCATGTCCACCTCCACCTCCATTCCTAGTTTCTTTTAAAATTCACCTTAAAGTCCAGTTTCTACCTGATCCTCTTAGATGCTAATGCCTCTTTCTTCTCCCTTTACCTTATATTTATAAAAAAAATCTCTAAATTCATACAATGTTCCCTCTCCCATTTCCATCCCCCAATCCAAGCTTTTCTAGGACTGAGGCTTTGCCTTTGTTTCTTCCTAGCATAATATCTTGTATATAATAGGACTTAATGCTTTTTGAATTGAATTAAATAATATTAAAGATTTAGAAAAAGATTTTACCCTAGACTTTTTGCTTCATTAACATATATGAATATGAATAATATGAATTTAGCATTAATTCTCTAGCAATTTAGGGGGACACAAAATCTCATTAACTTGGATGAAGGTATTTGTGCCAGGTATTTTAAGACATATTTAAGACATAAGAAGATAATAGGGAAGAAGCATTTATTAATATTTACTTTCTACCAGGCATTGTGTTAAGTTATCATATACAGGCAAAAGGAAAGTCTATCCCTGCCCTTCAGGAGCTTACATTCTAATGGGAGAAGATAATATGAATAGGAGCTAGAAAGCAGGGAGAGGATAAGGGAAATATGTGAGAAATTCTCTCGATTTAAGTATAGCTGTTAGGGGAATGAACATGGCCGAGTGATTTCCCAAAATGGAGCCTTGAAAGGATCTCACCAATGGCAGGGAGAAGTCAGAATGGCAGAGAATGAAAAGGCCTCAGGCACTGAGGGAAGCTCTAAGGTGAGAAGGCAGCCTGAGCCATGTTGGCAAAGTGCTAGGGTTAGAAGCAGAGCTGGGAGGGGGATTTGATTGGGGTAGGGAACTCCACCAATCAATCTAGATCAGAACTTACTCCGCAATTGGTATTTTATGAAGGTGTTTGGGTATTGAGCAATTAAGTAATTTGCCCAGAGTCACATATCTGTCAGAGATCAGAAACCAGATTTTCTAGACCTGGTCTTCTTGACTCGGATGCCAGCTTTCTATCCATGCTGCAATATTGCTTCTGCCACACTAGGAGTCATAGAGTCGTAGTAGTAAAAAAACTTTAAAAACATTTATATTTGTGTTTTTCAAATATCATTTCATTCCTTCTCCAAGAATTAAGAGATAGTAATGAAACATCTATTATGCACCTGTTATGTGCAGGATGCTGTCTGATGGCCTATGAGAAGCATATTAGGTAGCAGTTCTCGCCCTCCAGGATGTTGTGTTTGTAGGCCTGAGTTCTAGTTCACCTTTGCCACCATTATCCCTCCGAACCTTTCCTCATTTGTAGAAAGCTGGATAGACTGGGGCTGGAGAAGTTCATCTTTAGGGCACAGAGTGTATAAGTCTGAAATTACCTAAAAAGAACATTTTGTTCAGTTTGTACCTGAATAACAATCCTTTCTGTGACATCCCTGACAAAGTCATCCTGCCCGAGCTTGGGGATTTCTGGGGAAGAGGCTGCCCATTCATTACACTTGGGGAACGGGGCTGACAGTTAGCCATGCTTTCCTTGCTTTAAACCTAAATCCGCCTCAATCCTGAGATCAAATAGAAATCTCCACCGGTCAGGACATTCTCTGGTTCTTCAAGTTTTTGGAAAACCAATCCCCAAACCGCAAACCCTGATGCAACCAGTGTAATTCTAGGGAATCTTCTTCCTCTTTGGGAGCCGCCACACAGGGTCTGAGGAGTATTTCACAATGAACTCCAACGCTTCCTCTAGGCTGAACACCGGGACACAAAACAAGTTTGATTTTTATTTTCAGGTCTTTTTCGTTGGCTTCTGCAGAATCGTAATTATTGGGCCTGAGTGCCCCAGAAGGCTGCATACATTTTCTTCTGAAAAGAGCCCGTTGAGAATTACCACATGTTTAGACGAGCAGATTAATGTATGCCCCTGTATCTAATCAGCCACATCTCTTTTATAGCCTGCATAATAGGCTGTATAATTATCAGATGCTGAACTGACACCTGGCATAAGGTGAATTTTGAGATGCGAGGTTACTCATCTTCAAGCAGTAGCCTAGGTTAGGGTTTTGATAAATTATCTATCCTTTAAGAGGCAGCCTCCATTTCCATTTTTCATGAGAGCATCTTTATTTCTTTTTCCATGGGAACCAAGTGGTAAAGTATCTCATGTCTTTTTAAAAAACTGGGGCAAGAGCCCTTGAATTTTGAAACTTAAAATTGCTCTGCTTGTGCAACCTATTTTGAGAGGTGGTGGGACTGCCTATTAAATGTTCTAGAGGCCTGCTATCTGCATGTGAGAAGAGATAATCAGATTTTTTCTTAGTTTTTTAGGTCAGTTAAAGGTAATGTCATATTATGAATAGTTGTCATCTTTGTTTTCTCTTTTTCTTTGTATGGTCTTACCAACGAGAACAACAATAATAATTTGTTCATGGATCAGACTACTTTTTTGTGGGTTCTGGGGGGACTAGGCTACTTTTCTGCAGCTACTTTCTGACCCGCTTTTTCCTAATGGAAGCAAGTTATAAGCATAGAGTTGGGATGGAGTTAAGAAGCACAAATTGACTGGTAACTTTGGACATCTTTTATTTTTAAATAAATCTTTTTTTGCTCAATAGTATTTTATTTTTCCAAATAAATATAAAGATAGTTTCCAACATTCATTTTTTTTATTTTGATGAGGCAATTGGGGTTAAGTGACTTGCCCAGGGTCACAGCCAGGAAGTGTTAAGTGTCAAAGACCAGATTTGAACTCGGGTCCTCCTGACTTCAGGACTGGTGCTCTATCCACTCACCACCTAGCTGCTCCTCCAGCATTCATTTTTGTAAGACTTTGTGTTTCAAGTTTTTCTCTTCCCCTCCCTCCACAAGACAGCAAGCAATCTCATATATAACCTACGACATCTTAAAGAAGGCAAGAAGGAAAATGACACTTCTGGCGTCTTTTTTAAATGAGTTGAGTTGAAAATCAAGACTTGAATTGTTTCTTTAGAATTTTGCATATTAATAAACTTGTAAGAATTCAAAGGTGATACTTAATATTCTGAACTGAAAGTCCCATGCTCCTGTAGGATCCTTTTCTGGACCAGAGTTAGTCTGATCTACCAGCTTATTGGAGTATATTATAGATTTTTATCTTGAGAAAACTATCCTGATAGTTCTAGAGAGGATTATCCCAGAGAGGGAAAGCTGGGGAAGAGTTGTAAAGGTAGAAAGTATTCTTTGTAGACAGATGCATCTCCAGATGAACCCAGATAAGTGAAATCTTAGAAAATTGCCCAATTTGTCATGTAGAATCTTAGAGTCCATCAGTTTTATCATTTGTCTCCTCTGATTTTTCTTCTCATTCAAATCACTTCTAGGCATCTCCTTTTCTTACTTTTCTAAAAAAATTTATATATTTATTTGTTTTTTAAAAAATATTTTCCCCAGTTACATATAAAAACATCTTTTTGGTTAGACATGTTCATTCATTTTTGTTTTATGTATTTAATTATGAATCATGTTGGGAGAGAAAAATCAGAACAAAAAATGAAAAACCATGAGAGGAAAGAAAAACAGAAGAAAAAGGAAAAAAGTGAACATAACATGTGTTGATTTACATTCAATTTCCATAGTTCTTTCTCTGATAGCATTTTTCATCCAAAGTTAATTGGGATTGCCTTGGATCACTGGGACTGGAGAATCACTGAGAAGGACCAAGTCTGTCAGAGTTGATCATCGCACATTCTAACTGTTGTGTACAATGTATTCCTGGTTCTGCTAGTTTCGCTCAGCATCAGTTCCTGTAAATCTTTCCAGGCTTTTTAAAATCAGCTTATTCATCATTTTTATAGAACAATAATATTCTATTACTTTCATATACCATAACTGATTCAGCTATTCCTCAACTAATGGGGATCTACTCATTTTCTAATTCTTTGCCACCACAAAAAGACTTCCCCAAACACTTTAGCACATGTGGGTCCTTTTCCCTCCTTTATGATCTCTTTGGGATATAGGCTCAGTATAGACACTGCTGCGTCAAAGGGTGTACACAGTTGGATAATCCTTTGGGCATGGTTCCATATTACTCTCCAGAATGGTTGCATCAGTTCACAACTCCAGTTTTCCCACATCCCTCCCAACATTTGTCAATATCTTTTCTATCATTTTAGCTAATTGCAGAGGTATGAAGTGGTATCTAAGAGTTGTTTTAATTCTCATTTCTCTAATGGTGATTTAGAACATTTTTCATATGAGCATAGATGGCTTTAATTTCTTCACCTGAAAATTGTCTGTTCATATCCTTTGATCCTTTATCAATTGAGGAATGACTTATATTCTTATAAATTTGACACAGTTCTTTATATATTTTAGAAATAAGGGCTTTATCAGAAAGACTGTCTATAAATTTTTTTTTCTCAGCTTAGTGCTTCCCTTCTAATTTTGGCTGTGTTGATTTTGTTTGTACAAAACTTTTCTTAATTTAACATAATTGTTGTTGTCCATTTTGCATTTCAAAATTTCTCTAGTTCTTGTTGGCCTTATTCAATTCCTCCCTTCTCCAAAGAGGTAAACTATCCTTTGCTCTTTAATTTGCTTATAGTATTACTCTTTATGCCTAAATCATATACCCATTTTGACCTTATTTTGATATGGGTGTGAGATGCAGGTCTTTGCTCAGTTTCTGACATATGATTTTTGTGAAATAGTGAGTTCTTATCCCAGAAGCTGGAGTTGTGAGGTTTATTTTGATAATAACTACTAGACTGTAGCTGTTGATTATTGTGTCATATGTATCTAACCTACTCCTTCATCCCACCACTCTTACTTCTTAGCCAGTACAATATGTTTTTGATGATTGCTAATGCATCTCTTTTTCCCTTTTCCTCCCTTGTAATCTTGGTCCTACAGATTTTGTTTTCAGATATAATTTCCATTTTGGAAGGTTTATAATTTTGATACACTCAGACCCTTTAGAGAAAAAACTTATAAATCCAATAGTAATAGACAAGAAAAGGAGGTCACTTAAAATTTTAAATGGAAGTCTTAATATTTGTTTTTTTATGAATTATAAAAGTACTGATCCTCATAGTTTACAATGTTCATTTTTTTATATTTTTAAATTTGTTCTTTTTTCTAGATAGGTTTCAATCTAATTATAGTAAATCTGATTTTTAAGCCATAACTCTACTAGATGTTAGAAATACATAATCTCTTTAAAGCATAACTTTTCTGTAGGAAGCTCCTATGCTGATTGAAGGTACATTGAATTCCAAATTAATACCTCTTTTTTTCCTCATTTAAATCTTAAAGAAAAACTGAATTGAAAGTGGTTTTTTTAAAAAAAAGATTTTATTTGATAATTTTATTTCAAATACTGTAGAATTCATTCATGGATATAATTCATCTTGTACAGAGTTCATAGTCCTAGGACATCTAAATGTAGTCTGTGTTTGAAAACTCCTTAATCACATCTTTTAGATCCATCCTTCTTACCTCCCCAACTATCATGGCCTTAATTCCTATAATATGACAATATGGTACCTTCCTTTACAGGGCTAAATATTAGTTTAGCTCATTCTCTCTTTCCACAGAGTTAATTAACCAGAAAATGGTACAAGTCTTGATGTTTATATACTTAGATCCCAGAGGAGCTAAGAAAGCTAATCTCAGATGGCAGTAAATTGAATTAGTGTGACAGCCTCATTGAGTTTATAGAGCACAATAAATGTCCCCCACCCCTTTATCCCACCTCCTTTTTAGCCAAGGCATTGAAATGATTGGTTTTCTGGCATAAAAATGGCTTATTCATCTAAATGTTCTAGGCTCCTCTCCCCCCAAAAAGTTTTGCTTATAAATAAAAGTGTGTTAAATACATTATTTAATCTACATTGTTACAAGTATCAGAATGGGTGAGTACTTATATATAAATAGGATGTCCCCAAAGCCTTAGTTCTGTTTAAAACCTAAAACTTAAATGGTTTTAAGAGACAAGTACAGTCCTACTGCACTAAGACATTTAGAATGCCTTGAATATGCCAGATGTAATTACATTACATAAGCAATTTATTGTATAAGAACATTCAGTAAAATAAACATTTATGTCCTCTGAAAATTTGATGAGCCTGTTTGGATAGACTATGGTCCTAACCAAGGTCACAATTAGATATGTAAATAGCTTAAGGAACAATTGGATTCACAGATGTTCCGAGATTGTCTCTTAATTCCTTTGACCATTTTGGGCTGCCTGGGTCAGGGACTTCAATAAGTACAAATCAGTCACCACAACGGGGAAAATCAATTCAAATTTCATGTTATCTCCACAGTGGGTTAGCAACTTCAGCATCTTTTGTGCATCTGAGAACAGTGAGTGCCGGAGAATGATTGCACCTTTAGGGCACAGGCTGCTGCCCAAAAGAAAAGCTGGTTTGGCCTTGCTTTGACAGGAAGAGATTTGAGTTCTCTACCTTAGTAATGTGCAGTGAAGGGGCCCGATTTGTTAAACATGAGGGGATTCTCCACAGCTGCTCATCAGCAGAGTTGGTGGTAGAGACATCAGTAGCCCATGACCCTGCCTCCAGAACAGCACCTGTGAGAAATCACTAGTTCATCTGCATTCTTTTATTCTAAGGAAAACAGCAAGTTAGAGTCTTCCCATGTCATCCTACCACTTTTCCACGGATCTCTGTAATTTTATATGTTAAAGTACTTCAGCACTGAATGTCTCCTTTCCTTTTCACTTAGAGATAAAGAGAAAGCACAGAAGATTATGTATATTCTTAATTATATGTAAACGGTCACTTATGTGACTGCTTTGCCATTTGTCTGTTCACCATTATGTTGTGCATAATGATTTGTGAACATATGTATTGCTATTTCTTCCATTAGTATGTAGCCATGATACTGAACATTAATCCCAGCAATCAGAGAGATACTTGGATTTTTTTGGGGGAAGGGGGGGCGGTATATGGAAGGTGGGAGGGAATCTAAGGGAAAAATCAATTAAATTTGGCCATTATGAGACATTATGAGTATAAAGTTATGTGTGTTACAGAGCTGACAGACCAAGTCCCCGGAGTGCATGTGTTCCTTTTTCCCTTATTAAATCACCATCCAAGTTATGAGTGACATGGGAATCAATAGAGTAGGACGTTGCTGTTGTGGCTGTAAAGATAGCATCCCATTGCCGGTGATTTTAGGAGCAAATATTGGAGAGATATTTCACCTCAAAAGTTTTTAAACTACTTATCAGCAATGGCATCGCATAATTATAATTACTCTAGCATTAGCTTTCAATTAGTAGAAGGGAATAATTTTTCCCTAGAGATGTGGCACTCACAGACATTCGCATCATGTTTTAAAGTCATATTAAGTCATAGCATTTTTTTAAAATAAAAATTGTTTTGGATATAACATAAAGCATAATTCTTGTCAAGATATGTCACAACTCTTAATTCTAGCCCTTCCGTTTTATGAAAGTAATAGAAAATAAAGAATGACAAAAGAAAAATGCTGGCTCAACAGCACCAGATCAAATACACTTTGGGGTGACATATTAGCAGTCATCTCCCAACAACCAAATATTTGCCTTTCTATTTATAGTATCATGTATTTAGAGTGGATATATCTACTCCTAGCTTTTTATACAAACTTGTTAGGGTCCTACTATTCAGAAATAAAGACATTTTTACTGATATAAGACCAAACATTGTCCATCACAAACTCTCTTGTAACATCATTCGATCATTTTGGATTCACCTTGATGTAGTGAATATTATATACACCCATGACTTTCCAATAAGATGAATTGTTTGTTATATACAGCTTCAGGATTATATAGTGATGTCCCTAACAGCTTTGGATATTTTAGGATAAAAGAGGGCTAGTATTTTAGTTATAAGTATGGTCACACTGACTTCTTCATATCTATTCCTTACTCCTCTGTTAGACACAAGCCAAGTCAAGCAGTAAAACCTATTACATCCACTGAGTCCAGTGCAGAGACAGCTATCCTGATAGGTTTTCAAGTTATTTACCTTTTTGTATATGTAATGGAGGCCTAATTTGCTACAGTAGCAAATTTGTAATTTTTTTAATTCCAAATTTATTTTATTTGAAAGTAATTCTTGGAATGTTGAAAATTATTTTAATATATAAATGGAAAAAATTTAAAATAGTTTAAAAAGTATTTATCATGTTATTTATTTATCAAGAAAAGTGCTTCTTGGACATATGATAGACATAATTTAGTTTTTTTTGAGAGATAGGATTTCTTTGGTGTGTATATTCCCTCTACTAATGGGTTATGATGTCTTATCAGAGGGTGTTGTGGTTGCTGGCATTGAAAAAAATTCTTTAACTGCTGTTGACATATCTTTTAAAATCGACCTCACACTTGAGCTGTACAGATCATCCATGGGTACAAGCATAATTCCTTCTGAGCTCAGGAGGACTTCCCAGACCCTGTCCATCTTTAGCATGAACTTTGAGAACCCAGGAAAGTTAAAAAAAAAAACAATTCCTCTCTTGAAGGAGGCAACATAGAAGTAAAGAGAAACATTCAGGTATCTGTTGAATAGAAGGATATCACTCTGGAGGGAAAGCCTCCAGTGATTGGGGAAGGCTGGGATAGGAATTATAAATGGTTGGTCATTTGCACAAGATGGAAGTTTGAGGTAAGTCCTGGCTGAAGCCAGAGATGTCAAAGGTAGGAAGTGAGGGTGGAAAGCCTTCTGGGTATGGGCTTTTTTCTGGTTAAACATAGATGTGCACAGTCCCTCCCTTTTTCAGCATTTTTGGAGGTCCTCCAAATGGATGTGATTAAATGACCACCATTTGCATGACCATGCATGTCTTCTTAGCCACATTGGAAAATTTTGAGCCAAATATTTTTATTTTTTGTTAACATACTTTTGTCCCCAGCTTATCAGGAGTCTCTGTGCAGATTTAACTTGGAAAAAAAAATGATTATTCACTTTTTCTTCTGAGTAATGCTTATTCATCTTTAAGGTAGTAAGTACATTTCTGTGCAGCCCAGCTGTTATGCAAGACTAATTGGTCAACCCTGGGAGGGATGCTGCTGCACCTGCTAACCTGCTGTCACTTCTGGGGGCCTTCCTCCACTTTGGGAGCCTCAATGAAATATCATTTTCATTCCAGTTATCTTCCAAATCATATCTGACTTGCTTTGTTTTCCTAGGATTTTTCTCTTAGGTTGGGTTTTTATATTTTGGGAAAAGGAATGAGATTTATTTCAGTCATTTCTTGTGCTAGAACCAGTAGCTAAATGAGTTACTTATGGGGTATTAGAGTTCCCCAGTAATCCAAAAGAATTAACATTCCTCTCAAAATAGCAAACTGACACCCAGGTAAGAGTTTACTCATCTGTATTTTGGGGGATTTTTCTTCTGGATTTTTCCTTCATCATATCTCTATGAATTATGAAAATATGAATATGTTTCTGATATAAAATCATAATTTTCCTTTTTCTCCTGTCTTTCTCTAGGAAGAACGTATTGTGAATCATATGGCAGCAAAAATTATTGAGAACGTCTGTACTACTTTTTCTGTCCAAGCCCAAGGCTTTATCACAGGGGAAATTGGACCGGTTTTATGGTACCTCTTCAAACATTCCACTATAGACTCTCTAAGGATAACAGCTATATCGGTGAGATTCCCTCTGTATTGCCATGTTCTCGGGATTCATTAGTATGAATTCACACTGAGTGAATTTTGTGGTGACAGAAGGGTGGGGATGTGAATGAAGATGCTTGGGCATCCATAATAAGACCAGAGAAATCATATTTTCCTTCTGCTCAGATGGGAAATCTACCAAGGGATTGGTGGGAAGTTTTTCTTTTCTATTTTGATGAATTAAATATTTTATTTCCCCCAATTACATGTAAAAATAACTTTTAACATTTGGTGCATAAAACTTTGAGTTCCTGATTCTGTCACCTCCCTTTTTTTCCCCTCCCTGTTCATTGAGGAGGCAAGCAATTTGGCATAGGTTGCGCAGTGTTGCAAAACACATTTCCATATTAGCCATATTGTGAAAGAAAATACAGTCCACAAAAAAAGCTGAAGAAAAATTTTAAAAGTTAAAGAAATATGCTTTGATCAGAATTCAGACTCTTAGCAATTTTTTTTTCCTTTGGAGATGGATTGCATTTTTCCTCAAAACTCCTTAGGGCATTGCCTTGGATCACTATATTGCAGAATAGAGCTGAATCTTTCACCATTGATCATTTGTATTCAATTTTGCTGTTACTATGCATAGTTCTCCTGGTTTTCTCATTTTGCATCAGTTCATGTAAATCTTTCCAGGTTTTTCTGAGAACATTTTGCTTGTCATTCCTTAAAGCACAAGAGTATTCTGTCACAACCATATAGCATAACTTGTTCAGCCATTCCCCATTTGATGGATATCTCTTCAGTTTCCAATTTTTTGCCATCACTTAAAAAGCCACTATCAATATTTTTGTACAAAAACGTCCTTTTCCTTTTTGTCTTTTGCCTCTTTGGGTTACAGACCTAGTAGTGACACTGCTGGATCAAAGGTTCTGTAGCCCTTCGGCCATAGTTCCAAATTGCTCTCTAGAGTGGTTGAATCAGTTCACAGCTCCGCCAGCAGTACATTAGGGTCTCATTTTCCACACCCCCTCTTGGTGGGAAATTTTAAGAGGATTATAGAGGTCACAAAAACACGATTCCCAATAGATGGTGCTGGGGGGGGGGTGTATGTGAGAATAGGAAAATATAAAAGCCACCTTCATCTGTTCTTTGGACCCTTCCCTGCTCTTAATTCCAAGCCCTGACAGCCCGTGTTGAATTAATTTATCTGTTCACAGTGCTTAAATACTCTCCTGCAGAAAACATCAGTAAGGTGGACATGAAACAGATTTATTGATAATAGCTCACATTTATTTCATGCTTTGAGTTTTGCAAAACATTTTACAAACATTATTTCACTTTTTCTCAAAATAATTCTCGGAGTCAGGTTAGCTCCATTTTACAGATGAGGACACAGAGGCAGAGGATTTAGATGATGCTGTGAGATGAGATTTGAACTCAAGGCCCAGCACTCTCTCTGTGGTAACTCCCCTTGTCCAATGTATTGAGGACTGTACTCGAGGCCTTTGCAGGCGGTCCCAGATCAGGCTCCCCTTGGTGTCTCAGGGTTCTGGCTGAGCCTCCTCTGCCCTGAGCATGTTGGCCCGTGGCTGCCCCAGGCCCTTGTTCTTCCTGGCACGGCTTCGCCATGGAGACTTGGCTCGTTCCTCCACCACCGTGGATCTTAGTTCACCGTAGTTAACCAATCCCGGCACTGGACTCCCAAAGGAGCCTGGAGTTCCCAGAGCTGGGTCTGACCCAGCAGCTGTGATGGCTCAGTCAGATCTCCAAGCGCTCCCAAGCTTGTTCTCACCAAGCATGACCCCTTGAGGCCTGTGCTTTGAGCACTCGTGAGGGGAGGACAAGGACACTGGGGTCCTTAAGGTCTCTCTGCTGAGAGAAGGACCAGGGAGGACGGGTGCCCCAGTCACGGACATCCTGAGTGCTGGCAGGATTGGGACAGGCCCTCCGAGGGTCACAGGGGCTTCCTGAGACCCAGGCCCCAGTCAGTCCTGGACCACAGCAGTAACCCCGTTTCTTGCATCTTCATTACATTTCCTCCACAGTAATGGCATTCTTCTTGAGTTTGTGGCTTTGGAATAAGCACAAAATCTCATTGGCAGACGTGTGGTCAGTGCTGGGGGTGATTTTAAAGGTTCCTGAGGGAGGGTCACGTGATCCCCTCAGAACCTGAGGGTGCCTGACCAATAGTCCTTTTATTTTTTTTGAGGAAAAGTTAGCTTTTCATCTTAAATTTTAAAAAAATAGCCTTTTATTTTCAAAATGCATGCAAAGAGAGTTCTCAACATTCACCCTTGTATAAACCTTGTGTTCTAAATTTTTCTCCCTACCTTCCCATCTCTACTCTCCCCTAGACAACAGGTATTCCAATATAGGTTAAACATGTGCAATTGTCTAAAGATATTTTCACATTTATCATGTTGCACAAGAAAAATCAGATCAAAAGGGAAAAAACGAGGAAGGGGAAAAAAAGCAAGCAAACAACAAAAAAGGTGAAAATACTATGCTGTGATCCCCTTCAGTCCCCATAACCCTCTCCCTGGATGCAAATGGTCCTACTCATCATAAGTGTATTGAAAATTGGTCTGAATCACTTCATTGTTGAAAGGAGCCACGTCCATCAGAGTTGATCATGTGTTGTTGTGTACAGTGATCTCTTGGTCCTGCTCATTTCACTCAGCATCAGTTCATGTAAGTCTCTCCAGATCTCTCTGAAATCATCCTGCTGCTCATTTCTTACAGAGCAATAATATTCCATAACATTTATATATCACAATTTATTCAGCCATTCTTCTGCTGATATGACCCAATAGTCTTGGTAGAGATTGCTCCTTCTCTGGATCTGCTGGGAAATTGAAAGCTGCCAGGGACATTGATCTCCTCTCCCTCCATGCTTCCCAAAGTTCTCTAAATCTAGAGGTATTAGTGATGCTGTTATTGATCTTTTTACCATCTCACTTTGGAAGCTTCTTCCTTCTACTGCACCTCCAAAAGACCATCAGTAGCTGTGCTGGATCTAGGAAAGTGGTTTGTAGATTCACATATCCTGCAGGGAACCCTTCCTTGTATGTTTTGGAAACCATACTGGTTAGACTGGGGAAACTGCTTTAGTTAAATGGCTGTTAGAGAGAATTAACTGGAACTAGAAAAGATGCTTAGAACAATAGAACACTTGTGAAGAGAACCATTTTTGTGAACATTATTTTAGTAGTGATGAATAATAAATATCCTATTTCATACATTTGATATATGAAATCATTCAAGAGCAAATCAAAAAAATTCTTTAGCTTTTTCTTCCTTAAGTGCATTCACTTATATTTCTCAGACATATAGTCTTCAATTTTGAACTTCTCTCTTTCTTGGAAAATTGCACAAATGAGTAAACTCCAAGACAATGGACTTTTTTAGGAAGAACACAACAGGTTCTTTTTTCCCCCTGCATTATTTATAAATTGTTAGTTCCTTTTAGTGTCCAAATTCAATCCTGAAAAATTTACTTTAGTCACTTAATATCTTAGATTAAGGCTTTACAATCATAGATTTTTTTTATTACTAAAATATAAACCCTTAATGTGCCTTTAAAACTCTACTTCCCCTCAATTGCTTAGAAGCCTTCCATAGATACTGAAATCAAGACTCAAAAGCCTTTTGAGAGGTTATTTTCCATTAAATCTAAATCTTCTATATGTTTTTCAAAATGGAAAATCTACTGGGCTTTCAAACAACATAAAGAGGAGGCATTTTAGTCGATCCTAATAAGGCTTTGAATCCTGTGTTTATAACTAGTCTAGAGAAACCTTTTTACCAAGAAGTTCCTCCATTTTAATTGGATAGGGATTTTGTATCAATAGAAAGTCAAGTTTTGCTGCGCCAGCTGCTCCAAGAATCTTTACAATGCTAATGAGACTGATTGTTTCTCTGTGTCGAAATCACTGTTGGGAGAACTCTTAATTTATTTGAAAACATTCTGATTGTGGTGAGATCCGTAGGGAATCCATTTAAAATGCTCCTTCATTCTTTTTTGTCCTTGGGTTAAAAAATAATTAAACAATTCTCTTTTGGTTTCACAGAGGATAGTTTTCTTAGATTCATTACAAACTCCATTTTTGAAACTTTTCAAATGCCCTAATTACAGCTTTCTGTAATCGGATCCTCTTTCACATGTTCTTTTTTCCTCTCTCTTCATATTATAGTTATAATTTCTCTAATAAAAATAACACTAATTTTAATTTTAGTTTCCAGATCCTTATTTCTGTCTCTTTCTAACCTGTTCTGTGGAATTTGTCCTCATTTCTACCTTCTGAGATGAAATTATGCTAAAAATGACTTATGGGCATTTCATCTCTAAAGATTGCAACTTTGGAATTTGGGCCTTTCCATTGTATTGTATTGTACTGTACTATATTGTATTGTGTTGTGTTGTGTTGTATTGGATATTTTATATTGTGTTATGTTGTATATATAGTATTGTCTAAATTTTTTGTATTGTGTTGTATTCAGCCCCCCCCCTTTTTTTTTTAAATAAATGGGCTCTATACAACTAATGGGTTCTATGCAACCAATGTGAGGCTATTTGGTGAGGAGGAAGTAGGGAGAGAAGTTACTTGTTGTGAAACAAGATTTCACTTGGAACAAGTAGATCTCACTGTGAATCCTGGTTCTGGCTCTGAACTGTGTGATCCGGGCCTTAACCAGATGAACTTCAGATTCTTCATGTGTAAAATGAGCATAACAATGCACTCTTCACCTCACAGGGGGTCAGCATAAAGCTTTCTTTTAATATGAACTATTTTTATTAGGTATTTACAGCCATTTGGATGAGTTACTTTATGAATCCACCTTGTCTCCGTTGTTCACCTTTACACACTTTCATTCTGGCCATTACACACTTTTCATTCTCACACATCTATATTTCTTTTCCTATTTCCATGGCTCCCAGCCTGGAAGGTCCTCCTTTGTCATCCCCACTTCTTAGAATCCCTGACCTCCTTCAAAGAACAGCTCAGTTTTGTCCCCCAATAGAAGAAAGTCGTTCTTGATCTTGGAACCCACTAGGTCCTCTTCATGCTTCCCCACCTCCATCTGCCCCCGGAAGTTACCTTGCATGTATTTTGTACATACTTCTATGTGTGCGGGTGTTGTTTCTCCATAGAATTTGAGGGTAGGGACTATTTCATTTGTCTTTTTTTTAATCTCTCTTCTCTAGAAAAATGCCTGGCATATAGTAGCATTTTGTTGACTAATTGATTTTAGGCCAAGGTCAGGGTTTTATTGTTCCTTCTATCAGTCCTTCCTTTCAAGTAAGAATATATGAGAAAGCATTTATTAAGTGAAAAGAATAGTGTTAAGTACTTGGGATATTCAGCATACCTTGGAGATATCGTGGATTTGGCTCTAGACCACTGCAATAAAGTGAATATTTCAGTAAAGCAAGTCAAACGGTTTTTGGTTTCCCAGTGCATATAAAAATTTTGTTTACACTATACTGTAGCCTATTGAGTGTGCGATAGTATTATGTCTGGAAAAAACCCTCAGTGCACCTCATTAAAAAATACTTTATTGCAAAAGAATGCTAATCATCATCTGAACCATCAGTGAAAGCCATAATCTTTACTGCTGAAGGATTTTGCTGCCGACAGATCAGGGTGGTGGCTGCTGAAGATTGAACTGGCTGTGGTGATTTCCTTCTCTCCCTCTCTCTCCCAAATAGCATTACCTGCAACTTGCAATAAAGTGCAATAACATGAGATATAGAAAAGCAAGACAGCCTGTTCCCAAGGAGCTCACATTCTGATGGGGGAAACAAGGGGCAACTCAAAGAGATTAGAGCCATGGTCCTTAGAGTGCAGTGGGGGCAAAGCTGAGGATAGTGGTAGTGTAATTTTTCTTTGGTAGTGTAATTTCCCACTGATAGAACCATTACCCATTTCCGATGAAAGTGCCAGGTTCTTTAGGAGCAAGAACTTTCTTTTCTAAACTTAGTGGCCCTAGCTACTGAGGAGGTGGGGGTTGGGGCAGCCCGAGAGCCACTTGACAGCGTGGTGTCTCTACCAAGGTCGATTCCCTGGATGGTGGCTGCTGAGGCTGAGTAGATGGGGGAGATCTTGGGCCCTGGGGCTCTGGGTTCGGGCTGTTTCCATCCATGTCAGAGAGGACACGGTGGTTGAGAGTGTGTGACTTGCCTGCCATGTGCTTCCTCCTGTCTGTCTCTCTGGGTGCCCTGATGCTTTTAGGTTGACTTGTGTATAGCAGTTGGCTGACAGATTCAGCTCAAACTGTTCCACCTGAACTGCAATCTGGCTGTTCTGTTCTCTAAATTCTTCCCAGCCCCTCCCTTAGTAAATCTTCCCTTCTAGGTTTTGGAGAAATTTTCTTCAGCAGCTTCCCCCTGCTTTCAAACTCTGATTGCCTCATTGCTGGTAGCAGTATGCACTTTTATTTATTTTTTTGGGGGGGTAGCTGCCTATGACAGTTACTCCAATCTGAAACAAATCATGTTTCTTTAGAAAGCCTCCTATTCCCCCTTCCTTTCTCTCCTCATCTTATTGTCAGCTTCATCTCAATCAGCATATTAGCATTTCTAATATCCACTTTTACATTTAAATAACTTTTGATTATAAATTGGGATTGTAGTTTAAATTGCAGGCGGAATATTCCACGTTTATTATAATAAATGCTTTAATAAAACTATAAATAATTCACTCAAAGTTTAGATTTCTCCCAGTACAGAAGGTTTGTGAATTAGCTATTTGTCTTAATACAAGGTTGAAATGATATCTAACATATTTAGTTAATAAATCAAAAAAATTGAATGCAAACTCTTTATTTCCTAATTTGAGAGTCGAGTTATTGCTTCATATAAAATTCATTAATTTCTTCCATCTTCCTTTTATAATAAAGGGAAGAGAGGAGGAACAAAATATGGCAACACTTGCTGCTTACCCAAGATAAATTTCACTTGGGGAACATGGTAATACAAATAGATTATCTAATAAAGCTGCTTTTCTGTCTGCCCAGGCTCTATGCAGGATCACGCGCCATTCCCCTAACGCTTTCCAGAATGTGATTGAAAAGGTGGGCCTGACTTCAGTCATCAACTCCTTGGCATCTGCCATCTGCAAAGTACAGCAGTACATGCTGACCTTGTTCACTGCCATGTTGTCGTGTGGAATTCACCTTCAGAGACTCATTCAAGAAAAGGTTGGATTTTTCATTTGCTCTACATTGCAAATTGCGTTCAAGTTTTGCTTTTTTGTTTTATTTTTTCCCTCTCCCTTTCTTTCTCCTTATGACTTTTACTTTTACCAGATCATAAGAGGTGAACATTTTCCACATATTCAACCTAAATTTTAGCATCTTTGCAATCCCATAAATTATTACTGGATGTGACCCCTGAGGACAAACAGAATAAGACTAATTCTCCTCTCCTTCATGATAACCTTTAAGATAAGTACAGACAGCTACCAATTTTCTCCTCCATTTTCTCTTCTCTCAATTAAACAACCTCAGGTCATACAACAAATCTTATGCAATGAAAGGTAAAACCTCTCACAGTCCTGGTCAGCTTCCTCTGGAACATTCTTCAGCATATCAGTGTTTAGTCTAAACCAGGGTACCAATAATTGAAAACAACATTAAAGCCCTAGTCATCTTCCCATTGTGCTGTTCTTTTTTTTTTCTGAAAAAGGCAAGGCCAGTTAATTTTATTTATTTATGTTTTTAAAAATAGCTTTTTATTTTCAAAATAAATGAGAAGATAATTTTCAACATTTACCCTTGCAAAAACCTTGTGCTCCAATTTTCCTTCATCCCTTCCCCTCACCCTCCTCCCCTAGACAGCAAGTAATTCAGTATCTATTGGATATGTGTAGTTCTTCTATACATATTTCCACATTTATTATACTGTACAAAAAATAATTAGATCAAAAAGGAAATAAAATGCGAAAGGGAAAAAAGCAAGCAAACAACAACAAAACAAGTGGAAAAAACTATGTTTTTCCAGACATTCGGTCCCAACAGTTCTTTCTCTTGATGTGAATTGCTCTCCCTATCACAAATCTATTGGAATTGGCCTGAATCACCTCCCTGTTGTAGAGTCAAGCCCATCAGAATTGATCCTCACATAATCTTGCTTTATTGGGTACAATGTTCTCTTAGTTCTATTTATTTCACTCAGTATCAGTTCATATAAATCTCTCCTGGCCTCTCTGAAATCATCCTGCTGATCATTTCTTATAGAACAATAATATTCCATAACATTCCTCTACTATAACTTATTCAGCCATTTTCCAACTGATGGGCATCCACTCAGTTTCCAGTTTCTTGCTACTACAAAAAGGTCTACCAGAAACATTTTTGCACATGTGTCTTTTCCCTTTTTTATGATCTTTTTAGGATAAAGGCCCAGTAGAAACACTGCTGGATCAAAGGATATGCACAGTTAGATAGGCTGTTGGGCATAGTTCTATATTGCTCTCCGGAATGGTTGAATCAGTTCACAACTCCACCAGCAATGAATTAGTGTTTCAGTGTTCCCACATCCCCTCCATTATCTTTTCCTGTCATCTTTGTCAATCTGAGAAGTGTGAGGTGGTATCTCAAAGTTGTCTTAATTTGCATTTCTCTGATCAAAAGTGATTTAAAGCATTTTCCATATGACTAGAAATGGCTTTAATTTCATCATCTGAAAAATTGTCTGTTCATATTGTTTGACCATTTATCAAATAGAGAATGCTTGTATTCTTATAAATTTGAGTCAGTTCTCTATATATTTTAGAAATAAAGGCCAGTTAATTTTAGCAAAACAATTTAAATCCTTGGAATCATAGAAAGCATAAAATTTTAAAGACAGAAGAGACTGAGTCCTGTTGATCAGGTTGAAAGGTTGTTTAAAATGTATTTCTTCAGTGAAGCTGTTTTTGTTCTGTATGCCCATTTTGGGGAGGGAAATATTTGGCAATAGCAATATTGTCCCTAGTGCTCCCATTGTCTGGTCTATATTTTTCTTTTGGTTTCCATCTCCTCTGTTACCAATAGTTTCTGGCCACCCAGATAATTTCTTGTTATTGTTTTTGGTTGGTTGGTTAGGGTTTTTTTTTTTTTGAGGCAATTGGGACTAAGTGACTCGTATAGAGTCACATAGGCAGTAAGTATCTGGGCCCAGATTTGAGCTCGGGTCCTCTTGACTCCAGGGCCAGTGCTCTCTTCATTGTGCCATCTATCTGCCCCCCAGATAGGCTTTTATGCTTCCTTCTCACCTCTCCTCGGAAAGACCCTGTCTGATACTCTCCTCATAACCTGGGAGGGGTTATTACAAAGTCTCCCACTGCATCCTGGTCCATTGTCAATCATCCTGACCCATGTCTGTCATCTGCACTCCCATAACTCTGGAGTAAGGCTGATGGCCCTGCCCAGCTCGGCCTCATTTAAATCCAAGTCACTAACAAGTCAAACCACCCCCTTCCAATGTCACTGGTCCTCTTTGAGAATGAAGATGAGCAATAAGCTGCCAACAACAAACATTTGGGAAATACTCCCTGTGCCAGAACCCATTTGGTTTCCATGACAACCCTTTGAAGCCCCACCTTACAGTTGGGGAAACTGAGATTCAGAGATTGGGACTCGTTCCTCGTGGTCCCAGGGAGGATATGGGCCCTGCCTTGAGCATCCTTTATGTACCGCTCTGCCGCCTTTCACACCCTAGTAGCTGTGATATTTCTGACCGCTTCGGCATGGACCTGGTAGTTTGTGGAGGTGGATGAATACCAAAGAGAAAGGGAGGAAACTTGGCTTCATCCTCCCTTTGCCCCTGAACTAGTTGGCCATGGAAAGCTAAGCTGTCACTGATTATCTCAAGACTGAGATGTGTTAAAAGGTGGAGGTAAGTGTAAATGATTCCAAATTTCCTTGATTGTATTCTACAAGTACCAATACAACATTACCATTTACAGCCTAAACTCCAACATTTGAATCCAACTGATTTTGATTTCTAAGTTCAAATATAGTCACGTATCTTATCATTGCATTCCTGACCTGATACATTCCATTATCATAAATAATTGTCAGTATTCTGTGTTTGTTGAACCTGTGGAAAAGCTATAGACTGGGATGAATCCTCTGTGAATTTGCTCCTATTTCCTTGTTAATAGATTTAATTTTATGAAGTGTAAGAAAGAGGCATTTCCTCCATACTTTGTATTTATTATTGTTACTAAAATTCTTCCAAAGTTCCTCCTTATTATCATGCTATCATTCTTACAATACTAGAAAAAAATCCCACTTCTTTTGTGCTCGAGATTTTTGGTAAGGGAAAGCATTTGTTTACTGTCAGTACAGATCAGGATCTGTTCCGTGAACAATTGAATAACTTACTGAAAGGAGAAAAGATAAAATCAACATACAGTTTTGTACATTCTTTATTATGGGTAAGCAAACTTACATATATTTTTAGAGAAATAAAATGTGCAATTTAATGTCCAAAATTTTATTTTGTTACTTTTTATTAATAATAATACTTTGAAGTATACTCATGGTTGGTGACAATAAACAGCCTTGCCTCTCAGTACGTAACCCTTCAGTCTTGCAGTTCATCTGGGATCTCTTTAATGGTGGGGGAGGATACCCTTCTCACGTGGTGCCATTTTGGTCTGTGCCCTTTGATTGATGTTTCTATGAAGATCTACTTCGTGTAGGCTGAACTTTCTAAGCCTAATGTTCTTGAACTTAACTTTTTTAAAGAGCATATTGAAAATTGTATTTCAATCCAGTTTGTAATCCTGTTTATTTTATTTTGTTTATGTAAGGATCTTATTCTGGGAAGGAGTTGCCAGGAGCTCTTGCTTGTGGGCCACATTGTGATCACCAGTGAAGCAATTAAGCTCTCAGTCCTACCTCTTAGTTCACTTTTTGGGTTATTCCAGTTGGGGCTGCCCTCTGACTTTTCTGATCATACATTTCCCAGGTGATGTCTTTTATGTCTGTCACATGAGGTGATGTGCTTCGGTCTACTTGTGTCCCACACGTGTCTCATTAGTGTTCTTGGGTTTGCCTCAATTTTTGATTTTTTCCAGATTCTGGTTGTACTGTTCATTGCAACTGTGTGATGTTATCAGAATCATATTGGTGTTATCAAGTCAAATTTTTAACTGTTAGAAAATAGGTCTTGATCATTCTAGACAATTTAGAAAAGCAGTCTAGCATGCTCTTTTCCTTCTCCAGTTCTGAGCCCAGGTATATGTGAACTGATGGTGTGGCCCAGTGGCCATTCCTGTTAGTTGCTAGCATAATCTGGACACTAAATGGCAAATTAACTTTTTAACAAATTAAGTCCTGTTTAATTTTCATACTTTAGCCCAATTATTCCTCAAGGCCATTTATGGGATGATAATTAAGAAAGAGAGCTTAATAACTAGAGCTAAATTTTGGAAATAGATAGTTCTGGAGGCAAAACAGCCAGTCTTTTCAGTTGGATAGCAGGAGCTGAATCATATAGCAGTTTACTGAAGTCCCAATGCTACAGGCCCATTGACTTGTTTTTTAGACTTAAACAAAGATCAGAAAATATAGGATCATTGGCCATACATGTTGTGGAGCAGAGTATTTTGGAAGTACTAAAAGCTTGTAGGTCCCTTGGCTGGGTTGTTCCTGAGAGCGTAGAATAATAACACTTTTGTTATTGTGATGGTTCAAGTTGTTTTTTGAGTGTTGTCCGATTCTTTATGATCCTCCTTGGGGTTTTCTCGGCAACTCCAAGGAGTAGTGTGCCATTTCTTTCTCTAGCTTGTTTTACAGATGAAAAAACTGAGATAAACAGGGTTAAATGACTTGCCCAGGCTCGCATAGCTAGGAAGTGTCTGAGGGCAGATTTGAACTATGAAAGATGAGTCTTCCTGACTCCAGACCCAGTATTCTATCCACTCTGCCATGAAGCTGCCCATAACAACACTCAGCACCCTTCGAAAGCAGCAATAGGATCATTCCAGATCTTTCTTCCAGAAGTGCAGCAAAACCCAGCCCTAACAAAAAGCATGAAGTCAAGAAGTAGGCTGGGAGAATGAGCCAACCAAGATGAATTCCACCATCAAAAAATCCTCTTATGACAATGGAGATCTTCAAGACACAGATCTGGAGGGAGAGAATGACTCCAAAACTTTTACAAGCAAGTTCTCAAAGAAAAACACAGTTTGTGTACAAGTTCAAGTAGAATTCCTGCAAGAGTTGAAGCAAGATTTTTTTAAAACTTAAAATGCTTTTATAAATTAGAGAGAGAAATGAAACTAGAGGAAAAATTTGGAACAGAAAGGTGAGTGATGGATAAAAAAATTGCAAAGGGAATCATACAAGAATGTCAAAGCCTTATTCAAGCAACAAACTCCTTGAAAATTAGGATCAAGTAGATCAAGTAGAAGCCAATGAATTAATTAGGCAATAAAAAAATCTTTTAAAAAACTTGAATTATCATAGACAAGTGGCATTTCAAAACCAATAGGTAACTGGCATAATGAGGGACTGGCACCAGGAGCTGTCCCCATGGGGAGTTGTAAATCTACTTCCCCAGACTCATCCCCATTGATTCATGCCCAGATGCTCATCTGATTATCTCTACCTCTACCTGAGATGATCCAGAGCCCTTTCCCACTTTGACCCTTGAATCCACTGCTCTCTTTCCAACATCTCATTTTTGGTAGAGACAATCTGTTCTGCCATTGATCTCCAAGGTCCTTGGGATCTTACTATCTGTCCTGATACTTTGCCTGCCAATTCTCAAATTATCATTCCACAATGCCTTATGCCCACATACATGGTGACCCTCTTAGAGAATAGGTTGTAAAGAAGATGAAAAAAGGCACTGCTAGAGTTTCTTCATCTAGAAGTTTTCTATTTTATTGAAATCTAAAGTTTACGTCACTGTCCTTCATATAATTGTAAAGAAAATAAATATTAGTAATTTTCATGGGCTGGGCACTGGCAGCTGGAGTGATTAGGAAGAGGCTTCATGTAGAAGATGGCACTTGAGTTATGTTTTGAAAAATACCAAATATTTTTCAGATATGCTAAAGCAGCAAATATATTCATTTAAAACAGTATATTTTATAGTCTTCTGTTTAGCAGAGTAGCCAGACTTAACTATTTATTACCTGTGTAACATTGGGTAAGTCATTGACTTCTTTCAACCTTTATTTTCCCATCTACAAAATGGGAACAATAATGCCTATGTAGGTACTATAGAGGGTTTAAGTATCAATTAGGTAAAATATAGAAAGCTTATCGCACATCTTAAAATGATATATAAACAGCAATTATTATGATTAGATGAAATATTATCAATTTCCTGGGAAGGTCTTTAGCAAGTATATCTTGGATTATGATAATATTTAGTACAATTTAAGTTTGCCTAAACTATATTATTACCCTCTGTAGGTAATCATCATAAGAGAATTTATTTTGAACTAGCTAATTTTTACTTTTAAATAAAGAATTTTTTAAACATAATGTGTAATACCCTGATTTTATCAGTGTTTTCAAATTCAAAAAGATCTGTTGAAAACTATATAGGTCCAAAGTACCATGGCTTAGAGTTGTATTAAATGCATGGTCACAGCCCCATCATTACTTCCTGTATAAATAAATTTAAGCCCTTTTAACTCTTCTGCTGTAACATCCAATAGCTTTATATGCAGAGAGGATCTTTGAAATCACTAACAAATTTATGTTTTCCTCGCTTTGTCTTACTCCTATCTTTTTAAGGTTATAAGATCACAGTAAGTTATTTTTAGAGATTATCACAAGTTACAGTTTTTAAAGTAAAGGTTTGATTTGAGTTAGGCTAGAAGCAGCTTTGATCATTGAAACTGAAGGTCTGGGTGGGAATTAGACACATACACAGACACATAGAATTGTGTAAATGAGAACATGATAGCATTCAAAAGGATCTTTTTTTTTTTCTTTTTTGGTTAATGTCTCATATCCTTACCTCATTTTAAAAAATTCTGGTCAAGGTTCATTTCTGGGGTCAAGGTTACTGAAAACCTTACTCTATGATTTGAAATAAAAAGTATTGATGGAAAATGTCTTTATGGAAGAAAAAAGAATTATATCTGTGAAAGGGATCGTCTTATTTGCCTTTTGGACTTCATTTTTTGTGTACTTTCTTTAGCTCATTTAAAAGTGTTGATCCCTGGAGAAATTTCAGCATTGCATTTTTTGTCAGGAGTGCCTTCTAAAGGTACAGCGAGGTCTTATTTTGCAGTATTCTCTCCACAGCTTCCAGGGCTACTGGTGATGATTGGGGTGGTGGCAGGTGAATAAAACTCCTATCTGGAAGTAGACAGATCATTTGCAGGTGGCTGTGAACCTGGCTTGGATGTATAAGAGCCAAACAAGAGAGTCATGGATTGGGATAAGCTGTGCCTTTGCACATGAAAGTGGTGTCCCTCTTGGAGGTGAAGAAACTGGGGGGCTTCTTTCCTTGCTTTATCATGGGGACGGGGGTGGTGCTCAGGGTTTTTGATTTAGTTCCTAGTACCTCCACATATACAAACATTGAAAATTTTTGAGGAGAATTGTATCATCAGGATCTGCCCAGTCCTGTATTGCTTGTTTTCTGAAGAATATCTGGAGTTTGGGGGGGATTTGGTAATCCAACACTTTTTTTTGTCTAGGTTCATGTCATTTAGAAGTTGAGTGAAAGAAAAAAACGGTTCCAATAGTTACATTTGCCAATGTGATTTTTCCTTAAGCTAATGAAATTGATATATACCTAGTTTATAATAGGCAAGGAGAGAATGAGCATGACTGAGCATGGAAAAAATCAAGTGTTGGGTTTAGAGTATTCTTTAGTATTACCACCAGAATTGGAAGAGAGTACAAAAAACAGCTAAAGTTCAACACTATCGCATAAATCTTTCAAAAAGAAATATTTTGGCAATAATAATAAACTAGAATAATAAACTAGAAAGAGTAAAGAAGTGAAAAAATGATCTAATTGATGGGTTATACATATTCCGAGAATCAGATCTCTGTGTTGTTCATCTGGGTCAGTATTCCCTTGCTGTAAGGTATAATTTTTTTTTTTTTTTTTTTTGGAATAAGGCCTGAAGAAAATTTCTCTTGTGAGACCTTTTTTGACCCTTTCCTAATGTTCACAAAATGTTTCATCCTTGGGAGCTCCGTTCAAATTAAAGCTCCTTATGCTTGGCCTGAGGCAAAAGAGGATTTTGAAGGAAAAAGTTTGAAGTTAATTGGACAACCTGTTATTGAGTAATAAGGCTTAAAAAAATAGCTTTTTTTCATTTTTTTTGTAAAGTTCCCCAACCAGTCTTCCTCCCACCCCTGAATAGGATTTAGAAGATGCTGTTCTAAGAAATTCAAACAATTATATACCAACTCTCAACAAGAACTTTGGCCTTTGTGGTTTAACACAATTTACTTTACCAATGGAAACAAATATTCTAAGGGCAGATGTCTATTACCTTTATACAGTTTTTGATAAAAGTTGTTGATGCCATTGTGGCTTATTTACAGGAATAGTAATTTATCCAGAGTTTTAAATGATACAGTCCATTGACATCATTATCTTGAATGACTAGGTCATGGAGACACTTTTTGAGGTAGTATTTTGAATGGATCTGTTGCTTTCAAGCTGAAAATTTAGTGTAGAGATCCACAATGAATTTCCATTCATATATCTTCTCTATGATCATTGGTTTTTATTTCTATTTAGTTAATCTATTTAGCCTATTTAGATAATACTTGGAAATTTTAAAAATATTTTCTGAGCAATAAAAAAGCTCTTCCTAAAAATATTTAATATCACTCATATTTAATGTGCAAATGAAAGTCACTGGCATAGATAAAATGCTGTGAAAGTTAAAATACTTAAGCATTTATATGAAATCAGAGACAAAATATGCATTCACTTATGTACCTGAAAGAAGGAAATTAAATTATAAAAACAAAATCAGATTCTGTAGTTTAATGTTTTGTTTTTTTTTAAAATCCGAATTAATAAAGACATGTTTTGCATGAGACATTTTACTTACAAAATGGACCAAAGTTCTTTAACGAAAGTGTAACCCAAGAACATTTTTATATTCAATCAGGACATTCATTATTTTCCCTTTTAAATGTCTACAGGAACTATGTCAAAGTAGTTGCCCTCATGCATTTCTCATTGTTTTTCCTTGGGGCCATTATCAGTTGATGGCCAGACTGGGCTCATTGAATTTTAGCTGTGCCAGCAAGTCAGAAGCAGATCAATTCTCCCTCTTGAGATTTGCAAGAGATCAATTTGCAGTTCTTTGCTTCGTTAGTTTAAATTTATTTAATATTTCTCTTTTAAAACATATTGACTGGAGGAATATTTTCATCAATTGGTCCCTTTCTGAGAGTGAAATAATCCTTTGTTGTGAAACTAGTTGTGTTGGACACTTATCTTTTGGAAATATGTAAATTAGTAGTATCTGTAATGTTTTGTAGTCATTCTCTTTACGTTGGATAAAAAGAACTAATAATGCAAAGAAGTAATAAAAATGCCTCCTATACTGTCATTAAGAATTCAGTTTGGAACATCTAACTGCCAGACATAAACATTTAAGCATTGAGCCCTGTAAAGTATTGAATACTTCGACCAGAACTAGAAATATAAGGGGCTTTTTGCATTATCATCTGAGGATGGGTATAGATTAGGTACACTAAAAAATTGGCAAAAGAAAATAAAAAATTCACATCAAAACTGAACACATGGAAGATTGCAGATTCAAGTGGACTGAGGGTATGGATTACCTATTCTCTAAAGCAGAGATTTTTTAACCTTTTCCATGTTTTCAAGCCCTTTTCACAGTATCTATCTGGGGAAGCCTAAGAACCCCTTCTTAGCATGAATAAATAAAACACATGGAATTACAAAGGAAACTATTTATATTAGGATACATTATCAAAATATTTTTTAAAAGTGTTCTTATCTCCCAAGTTAAGAACCCTTTTTCCCTAAAAATTGGGGGATTTTTTATACCAAGTTTTTGCTGCTAATGTCTAACCTCTCAAGGTGGAGAGTTCAGAGACTCACAGGCATTCAGTGTACTGCAGATGTGTTAAGTGTGCAACCCTGGGGGATAATGCTCTCAATATAGAAAGACCTTATTGGTAGAAAATGAGACGTAGTTATTCTTTTCTTTGCTGCTGCCATTGTCCATCAACTAATTGGAGTGCATATGTCAAAGTAGCTATTCTTTTCATTTCCTTCTCTCACAATCTAAAATCAAAATAGATTCAATTTAAGACAGAAGACGATGGTTGGGGACCCAAATTGGAGTTTAGAATGTGCTGCTGCTTTCTTTATGCATTGAAGATGCTTTTTTCTTCTTATGGATGTTTAGGTAATCTTTGCAGTTTTTAACATGAAACACAGACCTACTGGATTATATTTTAATAACAATCCTCATTTGCAAAGCGAATTATAAAATCTTAATCTCTCATTGGCATTCAGAGAAGTGCCCGGCACAGGTTCACTCTTATTTACTTTGCACACATAAATATAATTTACATAGCAATTATATGTTCAGTAGTTGGAGATGAGCTTTTTAAATGCTTTGCATTTGGATATGTTCAAATATCCAACCCAGTGTTCCATTTTAGTTAGACATTCTGTCTCAGATATCAGGATGGCATATATTTTAGTCATCAGATGACATAATTCTTGTTGGCAGGATCTTCAGTTTAGATCATTTTTTCCTTGTTCAGATTGATATATCCTCAGGATCATATCCATTCAACTCTTGTCTTCTGCCCCTGCAGGACCATGCCAAGCAGATTTGCACATATTTTCTTGCTTTTAGTCTCATAAATCTTTTTTTAGTTCCTCCTAAGTCAGAGTGATTCCTGAGGTGGGTACCTCTTGAATCCGTTTGGGCAGCTCTAAAGTTAGCAATATTTAAATTTCTAGAAAGTGGTGATGCAAGTTTCCTTCTTCCACACTACCTGTCATTTGCCATCATAGGCTCATCCTGATTTTTCTGAAACCAGAATCAGAAATTGGAATAAAAGTTTAAGATCTCCTGCTCAACATTGCCATGATACAAGTGATAGGCCACCTGAAAATCCTTAAACCTTTTCGTTGTTTTAAAGACTTATGAAAATGAGCCAGTCAATATGATTTCAGGTACATTCTATGAATGATTTTTGGAAGGCTCCCTATTTGATTTTATCATTTAAGATGATTAATCAGTGCAATAACACAGGAAATACTTGATTGGTATATTAGCTCTCTTCTGGTATGAGGCAGAAAGTTTTCTATGGCCAACTCCATGGGCTTAGCTGATGTCTCTGTGCACTTCTAGCAAGTACATGGGTAGTTTTAATTTGTACAGAACATCTGTGGCTTAAAGGTTTTTGTTTAGACACGTTAAATGAAGATTTTATTATCTCTAAAGAGAATGCCTCTCATTGCCATGCTTAACACCACTGTGTATCATTTCAGCTAAAGTCTAAAGTTAAGGAATGAAACAATGGTAATAGATTTAACATAAATTGTTTACAAATTGGATTTGGATTTTCTTTGTGAGTTATCTTTTAAATACATTTCAGTTTTCTGCTAAACAATTCCAGAGCACAATGAGGAAATCAGCAAATGCAACACTGTTAGGGTTTACATTGATTTTTAATCATTGTGACAGAAAACAATAAAAGGATGACTGAGTATTGTAGCTTCTCTTAATGCCTGTAAGCAGAGTCTAATGATTTTTGCCCTTTTTTATTACTTTGGTAGTTGGGCATAATATAGAAACACAATGTTTATCAAAACCATAGAAAATTGGGTGTGTTTATGAACATTATTTTTAACTGCTTTTTTTTAAAAACTTCAATAAATTGATGAATATAACTGCACATATGCAAATATGTAGGACCCAACTGTGTTAGACTTAATAGTGTCAAAACAAATGTTGGGGAAGAAAAAAGCCAGGGAGGGGTATGTTGGAGAGCTTATGGAAGAATGAAGTATTAAGGAAAGGTCAAGGAGTTTGGAGGGCACGGTGGAGAATTTAAAGTTCAGAATGGGAGCAGCTGGGTTGGAAATGAGGTACATGTCCGTCCTGTCCCTTCTTCTGAAGTGGAGGAGTTCCATGTTCCACCCTCCCATCAGAGCAGAGTACTGATCAAGTGTGAAAAACAAGTCAAAGCGGATGTTGCAAGTTGCATTTCCTTAATGACGAATTTATCAAGGACATTGCGAAGAAGCCAAAGAAATTCCAAACAAGTGCAAAGAAGGAAATGAGGAAATATCTGAATCTTGTGTTTGATAAACTCAGGGTCCCTAATAATTTACTATGTGACAAAAACTGCTGGGAAAACTGGAAAGTATTCTGGCAGAAAATGAGTTCAGTCTGTACCGACATGACATAGACATAAAGGGTGACAGAATAACAAATGAGAGGAACAAGGAAGAAGCAATCTTTTAGATCTATAGATAGGATAAGAGTTCTTGAGCAAATAAAAGCTAGAGATGATCAAGAAGATAAAAAGGACAATTTTAATAAAATGGTTTTATATTCATAAAAGGCTATAAAAATAAAATATAAATGGTTTTATAACAAAATAAGTAATAAGTTTTGTACAAACAAATCAAATGTAGCAAAAATTAGAAGGGGATCAAGTTTCTCTGATAAAGGTCTACTTCCCAAGATATTTAGGGGACTGATTTATATTCTTAATAATGAAACTGAAGCCTCCATTGATAAAATGCTCAAAGGACAGGAACAGGAAGTTTTCAGAGGAGGAAATCCAAATTATCAATAAGCATATGAAAAAATACTGAGGATTACTAGTAATAAAAGAAATGCACATTGGATCAACTCTGAGGCTCTGCCTCATACCCATTGGATTGGCAGACTTGACAAAAAAGTAAAATTATAGGTATTGGAGAGGCTGTGGAAAAATGAGTATATTAGTAAATTGTTGATAGTATATTAATTAACTATTGATATAGCTCAAAAGTTATTAATTGTGTAGACCCTTTGACTCAGGAATACCATCAGTAGACCTAGACACTCCTAATGACATGACCAATATGAAAATTTGTTTTGCTTGATTATGTATGTTTGTCAAATTAATTTTGTTTTTCTTTTTTAAAAGGATGGGGACATGGGGAAGTGGTAATAGATTCTTTGTTAATTAAAAAAAAAGCAAATTGAACTAAAAAAATTTTTAAAAATAGGAATGTTTATAAGTTACTTGGATAGCAGTGTACATTCTTGATCAACAGGGCTCAGATTTCTTCTGTCTTTAAATTTTTGTAAGTTCTATAATTCAGTTAAATTATTTTGCTGAAATAATTTTTCCCTGCTTTTTTTTTTAAAGAAAAGTAGAATAGCATGACCTTAAAAGGGAAGATGACTAGACCTCTAACGCTGTTTTCAATCTTAGTATCTTGGTTTGCGTTGGACACTGATAAGCTGGAGAACATTCTAGATGAGGCCAGCCAGGGGAGTGAAGGGTCTAATGTTCATTCCTTAAGATTTGTTGAATGAACTGGGGATGTTTACTTGAAAGAAGAGAAAGTTGAGGAGAAACTTTAGAATAAGAATTAAGCTTATTTTGTTTGACCTTAGAAGTCCCACCCAGCAGTAATTGGTGGGAGCTGCAAAAAGGTTAAAATGTAGATTGAATATCGGGAAAAACTTCCAACACTTATAAGTTACAAGACTTAGAAATATTGTCTGATGTAAAGTCACATTTTAGCGATAAAATGTAGAAGAATCCTGAAATACTGAGACTTTCTCTTATTGTGCACAATGCTGAGGTTCTCTTACGATTCACTTTAAAACTGCAATTAAAAATGTATAATAAAGAATAAAATAATAGAATAATAATAATAAAATAAAGAAAAGAAAAAATTTTAAAAGAAGGCACAAAAAATTTTTAAACAATCAAAAACTCTCCTCATTTTTCCTTAACTTGATTTCCTTGACACTGTGAGTCTCCCATTTTCTTTGGCACCCTAAAATAATTGTTATTTTTAGGTTAGACTAAATAATGTAGAAAATAGGCCATAAAAAGCACAAGGAAAGTTGAGGGATTTTTTTTCTATAAATATTCTTGCCAAATCTGTCCTTCCAAAAAGCTTTGCCCAATATAGCACATTTCAGTGGAATTATCACCTCTTTCCCTAAACTCTTTATTTATAGAGCCTTTAAAGAGGCTATAAATATGAACATTTGAAAGGAAAAATAAAGGCTTCCTAACTTCATTGAAGTTCATAGGAGTGTTGCAGGCCAAGTAACTGCCACATCAGACGATATTTATAAGTCTTGTAATACAAAAACATGAAGCAAATTAACTAAAGATTATCCCAATTTCTTTACTGTGGTGTCCTGGTAAGAAAGCATTTGAGACAGTGGACATGTTGTTTACTAACAGCATGTATTTGATAATATTCTTCCTTTTCTTTTTTTTTGGGTCCTACTGCAAGTTTTCAGAAAAGTAAAACTGACTTTTATTTTTCCTAAGCAAAAGCAACAAACAAACAAACAAACAAAAAACAAACTCTAGCATCATAGCCCATTTCTTTCATTTAAGTCTTACAAAATACTTTGCAAATAGTTACCCATTTGACCTTCACAGTAACACATGAATTATTTTCTTAGTTTATGGGATCTATAAAATGGATGTACACGTTGCCTCTTGTAAGACAAATGATAACCCAAATATCTTTTCATCCTGTGTTTTTGTCCAAATTCTTCCTTCATTTCTCCCAGAGTATCCACTCAGCACATTAGAGGCCTTTTTATTTTTTTAAAAAAGAAATGTTTCATAGATAGTAGTTCAACAAGACTATCCATTTGTTATTCCTTGCCCTTGGGAAATGACTTCCCTTCCTCATTTTCCATACTTAAGCATACTCCTTTGCATTTTATTGAGCATTTTCTGCATGTATTTCATTATTGGGAATATACTGAATCTTCCTGAAATGACCACATACCTTTCTCATTGTCTTTTGAGTTACTTATAGTTTGGATTCTTTGAATATTATGATATAGTAGAGTGGAAGCTCCTTGAAGACAGGGACTTTGGCTTTTGTATTTGTATCCCTAGCCTAGCAGAATACCTGGCACATAGGAAGCACTTAATATATGAATATTGATTGATTGATCATTCTAAAATAAGTATCCATACTGGCATTTACCAGGATTATTTTATCCAAAAAAGACTTTTTTCAGGAGGGAGCAGCTTCAGATCCTTCAAAGCATTGTACATAATGCAGTCTGACTTCAGCCTATTTACTTCTGAACCCAGTTCATTGTTCAAACAGGACTCATCTAAGATAGGTGTTTTGATGTGACCACTTGTCTCTGCTTATCCAACTACATGTCTTAATATATACTTGTCTACTTGATTTTTCCCTTTCTTAGGGTTTGTGGTCTTTATTGAGGAAGGCTTGTATTATTATAGGACTCTTAAATGATCAGCAGGTATCATCCAGAAACAGGAAGGTTTAGAAAATATTTCAGTTGTTATAAGGTATCTTTCTCCCATTTGGACTTTTCAGAAATCATTCTCTATGACAGATACAAAGTGCTGGCAGTAAGCATATGTCTCTTTGTTTTATGCTTCATGTGGTAACAATAATAAGAGGATTGTTGAACAAAGTTATCGATAGTTGCATCTATCTAGAAATTTTGCTTGATTTTAAGTTATGCATAAGATGCTGTTAGAAGAATTTTTTTGCTCTTTCAAATCAAATTATTCCAGCGCTTGACAATTAGATTCTTGAAAAAAATTCATTGTCTCTTTCAGAATTTTAAATACTCTTTTTTTTCCTGCATTGATTTTTGGGGCTATATTAAAAAGAGTTAATGCATTATAGTCAGGTATAGTCCCAGTAAGTAGCTTGTTTATTCTGTAGTATCTAGCAGGAAATATGATATGAATTGATAGAGAGCTAAATATAAATACCTATTCTAGAATGAATAAAAATATTTTAGTTCAGGAAATCTTTTCTGGGGGGAGTCTAGCCTTAGTTATAATGGCTTTTGTCTCTTGCTTTAAAAAATAACCAACAAAGTCATACTGCCCCAATTTTTCTCCTTGCTGTGACGATTTGGGGATATAAATGGCCTATAGATATTTGGAAATGTAGGGACTGGACAAGTCAGGTCCAGAGATGTCAGTATGCTAATTGTTAGATTAGAGATTAAGGCTGTCAAAGTGGAAAAACTCTCAGAGTGAATGATATCAGAGAGAGAGAGCAAAGAGCTGAGAATAGGATGTGCTTAGAGCATTCCAGTCCATCAGAATTAGTGTGCAGCAGGAGGAGAAGAGAAGTAAAACAGTTTTGTTTTTCCTTTATTTATTTAACATTTCATTCCCCCTCCCCAAGTTACATGTAAAAAAATTTAACAGCTTTAAAAAAAAGCTGAGAAAAACCAGTGTTTTGAAAGTTATGGAAAGAAAGTACATTTCAAGGGCAGAGCGTTCATACTTGGAAAAGGCTTCAGAAATGCATTGAAGTCAACAGAAAGGAGGGTCTTGGTAATTAGAAGGGCAGAAGTAGTCATGGAAGAGTGGGCCAAGTCATTATTTTTTTAAAGGAAAATATTTCTGAATCCAAGTAATCTTTTGACAAAGGCACTTTTTAATTTAATTTTAAAAAATCAGTGGTATTTTATTTTTCCAATTATATGTACTGATAGTTTTCAGTATTAATTTTTATTAGATTTTGAGTTCCTATTTTTTTCTCCCTCTCTTACCTTCCCTCTCTCCAAGACAGCAAACAATCTGATATAGGTTATACTTGTTGTCATTTTAAACATTTCCATATTAGCCATATTGTGAAAGAAAAAATAGAACAAAAGGGAAAAACCATAAGAAAGAAAAAGCAAACACACAAAAAAGGTAAAAACGGTATGCTTTGATCCACATTCAGTCTCCATAGTTCTCTCTCTGGATGCAGATAGCAGTTTCTATCCCAAGTCTATTGGAATTGTCTTGGATCTCTCTATTGCTGAGAAGAGCTAAGTCTATCACAGATGATCATCACATAATCTTGCCGTTGTTCTGTACAATGTTCTTCTGATTCAGCCTACTTCACTCAACATCAGTTAATGTAAGTCTTTTCAGGCTTTTCTTAAATCAGCCTGCTCATCATTTTTTATAGAACAATAACATTCCATTATATTCAAATACCATAGTTTATTCAGCCATTGCCCATTTGATGGGCGTCTACTCCTTGCACCACAGAAAGAACTGCTACAGATATTTTTGTACCTGTGGTCCCTTTTCTCTTTTTTCTGATCTCTTTGGGATACAGATTCAGGAGTGAAGCTGCTGGATCAAAGGATGTATACAGTTTTATAGGGAACTTTTTAATCTTTATAAAGCCTAATATATCTGTCTTGTGAGTTTTCAATATACTGCATTTTGGGTCTATGTATCAGTGAGTACCTAGTGGATTGGGCTTATGAGATCAATGAAAATAAATTTTCTAGATCCAGGTATAGATTTTGATTTCAGATGGGCTAGAAACTTCCAAAAAAATCTCTTTTTTATCTTTATTGTGCTTTCCCCCCCAAAAAAATAAAATAAAAGTTTGCATCAAAACCACATAAAAATAATAAGGAAGACAGATTTTTGAGCAATGAGTATTTAGAACTCCAAAAATTCATTTGTTTGAAGGGAGAGTAATACTATTATCATTTGGTGTTAGGCAGTAATTTCAGCAGAATAAGTGAGATGCCCTTCAGTGTATGTGTCTCTGTAAAGTATTTTGCACATTGCTATTTTCACTCTATTTCTCCAGCTCCAAAGACCTTGCTAAAGTGGAACATCATCTATTTTGCCCAATGATTTCGTGCAGTGACTGTAGTAATAAATTTGACCCTACCATTCACTCCTCTACAATCTTTTTCTTGATAATCAACACTGTGTTCCTTCTGAAAGAATACTGATTTCTTGTTTTCTTCATAATTTTCATCTCTCTTTTATAGGACTTTGTTACTACTGTTATCCGTCTGTTTGACAGCCCTTCAACTTCTATTCGAGCAAAAGCTTTTCTGGTCCTTTTATATGTTTTGCTCCATAACCGAGAAATGTTGCTTCTCAGTTGCCAAGCAAGGTAAGACTTTTCACTCTTCAAGAATTGCTTCAGTAAGTTTCAGTTGGTAGCTGAGACAATCATTGTAGTGAATGTGACATTTGACATTGATAATTTGCTGTCTGTTTTTTTAGGGTGTGCCTTGGGATTGTGTTTTTCTACAGGATTTAAAGTTTTCAGATAATGCACATAATGCTAGAAAACCAGCTTTTTTCTAGACATTCAATATAACATGATGTTGATTTATTTGGCACCAGAAAAAGTCCTTGGAAATGGCAGAGGTGGTAGAGAACTCCCAGAGTAAGCCTTTGGGGCAGCAATAAGAGCCTGGACAAAATTGTCATTGGTGAGATTTAAGGAGTCTCATTGCACTGGCCACTTTTATGGGTACTCAGTTTATTATGGTGACTGCAAACTAAAAGTCTACATTGTACAATTGTGGCCTAGAACATAAAAACTCTATTGGATGTATTCTTGGAGTCCTGGCTGTGGCCCAATGGTTTGGATTATGTCTGAATACTTGCTTTAAATACATTTCATTATCTATGTTAGAAATATCCCTACCCCAGTACACTGAAATTACCTTAGATTTGGAGAATATAGGCCAAGAATACCAACGTGCCCATCATATATACGTATATGTGTGTGTGTGTGTGTGTGTGTATGAAACTTATACAAAGAATTTGGGAGTTGGAGGAGACCTCAGCAACTATCCAGTCCAACTTTAAGGACTCACCACTGTGCCAAGTAAGTGCTCAGCCAGAATTCTAAGGAGGGGGAGCCTCCCACCTCTCACGGCCTCCCATTCCATTTTTTGCAAGCTTTAATTAGAAAAATTCTTCTGATATCAAGGCACACTTTGTTTCTTGCCAGCTTCTACCCATTCTATTGTGAAGCCAAACAGAACCAACCTAATTTCTCTTCTGATGGCATCCCTTCAGTTACTTGAAGATGGTTGTCACAGCCTCTTTCAGGCTATTCTTCTGCAGGATAACCATACCCAGGTCCTTGGATCAGTCGTCGTGTGTTGTGGTCCAAGGCCCATCCCCATCTTGATTGTCTTTCTCTAGATACTCTCTATCTTATGCCATGTGGCCCAAACTAGATAAAGGTCTATTATCTTCCTATTCCTGGGAGCAATGTAGTACAGCATCCCATTAGCTTTTTTGTCATATTGTACATCTCACTCATATTGACCTTGTAATTCATTAACTCCTCCACCCAGATTCTTTTCAAAACAACTTCTACCTATCTGTTTCTCTCCCATATGAGAAAATGTTTTTCTATTTAAATTCAAAACTTCACCTGTATCCCAATTGAATTTTATCTCATTAGATGGACTGCTGTGTTTTATCCTGTCAAAATCCTTTTGGATCCTGACTCTCTTATTCAGTGTATTAGCTATTCTCATAGCTTTGTGTCATCAGCCAATCTGTTGAAAATACGATCTCATCTGTTAATACTGTACCATCTGTTAAACCTCTCAGGGCTAAGCACAGATCCCCAAGGCACTTCACCAGATACCTCTTGCCATATTCTCATTGAACCGTTAACCACTACTCTTTGAGTATGTTTATTCACCTTGTTCTGAATCCATTCAGTAGTATTATTGTCTAATCCATATCTCTTCACTACCTCTCCAAAAAGAGTATGAGGTATTTTATCAAAAGCTTTGCTAAAACCTAGATAGCCTATAGACAAAGGATTTCCCTCATCTGCTAATTTATCATCCCATATGAGAAGGAAATGAACGTTTAATCTGGCATAACTTGTTCTTGATGAAGCCATGTTGACACGTTCGTGTGATCTTCCATTATAATCACTTATTGGAATTTTTTCATTTTTTTTATGTGGTTTAGGGTTAGGGTTAGTGACTACAAATTAGGAGTTTTCAGTAAAGCTGTCTTTCCCTCCACTTTTCACAAGAAGATAGCATTTTTCTCTCCCTTTCCCTTAGTTTTTGGAATTTGAACCGAGAAAATGTCAAATGTTTGTTGTATAGGATGATCTAGGAGTGGGAAATAAGAGGATGCTAAGAATAATGTGTCCTCAGGAAAAATAAGGGATGCCAGAAATGTGTTGAGGTCTGTGAGTATCAGGGTAAAGTATAGGATCAAGGAGACACAGGGGAACTCACATAAGATTTTGGGGGAGTGGGAGATGTGAAAAACAGGGATGTTCTGATAGATTACATTCAAGGCCCTGTTCTTAACATTCAGTGATATGTAATAATATTATTCTGAACCAAATTGCTTGTCATTGAAGGTTATTTTTTAAGAATAGATAGAATTTTGAGTTATTCTATTCTTCTGTGGAGATTAAATCATTTGCATTTCTAGAAGTGTTTTTATTTTTTTTTTTGTACTTTTACCTGGAGGCTGTTTTAAATATCACATTAGCTGAAGCATTACTGAAGATTTTGCAGCCCTGATGATTAAGACTTGAGAAGGAAGCTGCATAACACTATTCTCATTGCCTTGCATTAGTGAGGTATAGCAGCTTAACCAGAAAGATCTTCTACCAGAACATAAGATAAATAAATGGAGCTTATCTGGGCCTTTGGAGTAGTCAAGTGTCAGGGATTTGGTTCTCGATAGAAAGTGTTTTTTCCTTACCTCTATAAATTGAAAAGTTGGCAACTTTGAATAGGAGTCCAATAGTTATTATTAAGAGAATACATGCATACATACGCGAGAGAAATGGGCATGGGCTGTGGCTTCATTATTATTTTATTGGCCTTTATGAATTCAAATTTGCACTTAGAGTTATATTCAGAAGCAAATGTTAAATAATATAGTGCAAATAATGGAAAACAAATACATTTCACTGTCTATGAAGTTGTATTTTCCATCATAGACTGCCTGGTTTTAGGCAAGCTGCATCTCAAGTGCTTTGTGGAAATCCCACCTGGAGGCTAGAAAGAAAGATATCTAGAAAAGTGCACAAGGGTGCCACAGTCTGTTAAACTTATTTAGAAAAATGTTCCTTTCTTCCTGCCCCTGAAAACTCCAGAAGAAGCTGGGAATCTCAAGACTGCAAGAGAGATGAAGCTTCAAATGTAGGATACTAGATAACCCAGCCTCATTATGCACATATTGCTTCCTGTCTACCAGCATCACTTTTGCCTTTTATGGGTTGAGTCTCAACCAGTTTTGTATGATCTTGGCCCCCAAATCTGTCAGGCAGTGGACAGGTGGTCAGATTGAGCTGTCAGAGTCAGATAAAAAAGATATGATAGCCCCCAAATGCCTGACTATTTCTCTAAATGACTTCATACACACATTGAACATGACAGGTGATAAAATAGAGCCTTCTGGCTCACTACATATGATCGTCCTTTCACTGGATGAACCGTCAGAGTTCACTGTGTGAATTTTCTTGGAAACTGAAATAGGATGCCTTATAATCACCCCAGTATTCTCTTGGGATCTTCAACATTACCATCCTTGTGGGCTTCAGTGATAGGAGAAACTTGGCTTTGATCAAAGAAGGATGTTTGCTCAAGAAATGTTTGTTGGAAATGGTTGGAGAAAAACCATCTGTCATTTTGGGGAAAAAGGCTATTGCTGAAGTCAGGATAGTTGAAGTTAAGTTGTCAGGCTTGAAAATTTGAGAATGTCAGAAAAAAATTATTGATATGCCTGAAAATTGTTTTTTCTAGTTCTTGAAAATAGATCTTTTAGATATATTTCTTATGTTCTTTCAGTTCATCACAGTTATTTCTATTTTACACTTAAAAGGATTTCCTTGAGTACATCATAACAATCCTGGTTAATTTTAATCTATGGAAGAACAATTTTAATCCTCCAAAAAAAAGACATATAAGGCTATCCCACCCTACTTTAAACAATGGTGATAGAATTAAAGGTAAAAACTGTTATTAGACTCCTTGAAAGATTTTTGTCAGACTCAGAAAGCAATTATTTATTGAGTACATACTGTGGGCCAAACACCATGATAACTATGTGAGAAATTATAAAAGCTTCATATATATTCCATTTTCTCAAAGAGCATATAGTTGTGTTTATGTGACAAAATTAATGCATGTGAAGGAAGGAAAGAAGGAAGAAAGGAAGTAAAGGAGAGCAGGTGGCAGGAAAGAAGGGAGGAAAGGTAGAAAGAAGGAAGAAAGGGAGGGAGGGAGGAAAAGATAGAAGAGAAGGAGGGAAATGTGGAAGATAATGAGATGACAGACTTATTGGAGCAAAGTTTGTATTGAGTCTACTACAAAAAAAGATGGGATCCCAAGTCATGCAAAAGAACTTGGATTTGATGCAATCAATCTGGGATCACTATACATTCTTGAGTAAAGAATTACTCAGATAGGGATATGCAAATTGAGGAAGAGAGCATAAAAGCAGAGAAAAAGATGGGGAGAAGTCGTGACTGGGATGATCAAAAAGAATGGAAATGGAACAATTGGTCTTGGTGATGGCTTCTCCATGAATCTAGGTGAAAGATACAGAATAGATGATAGCCATGTCACTAATGGACCTGGGATAGGTGGAAAGTGAACCTCTTTGAGATAATGGTGAGACATCATACATAATGTTTTGGAGATATTGGAAATGCAGTACTGAAAAAGAAGAGTCTAGGGCTGGAGGTAGAAATTTCCTCGTCAGCCATATTGAGGTAATAGTTAAAACCATTGTAATGGGAAAATCATTAGAGGAAGGCAATGTAAAGAGGGAATAGAAGAAGCTCAAGTTGGATTATTGTCTTCCATATGTGTAATTTTCAATGTCCCCAGCTAAATCATATGTTCTTGTGCAGTAGATGGAAGACTGGGCTTCTTCTTCATTAGTTCATATCTACCCTCAGACACTTGCTAGCTGTCTTGATAAGTCATTTATTTACCTTAAAGAAGCAGGAAATGGCAAATCACTCCTGTCTCTTTGCCAAGAATATAACAAATGAGTCATGTAGAGTCAGACCAACTGGAATCACCAAACAACAACAAAAACCATGTTTTTTATTTACTTGTGTCACAAGTGCTTTACAGTTTATAAGCACTCAGTATGTGTTGACTATGAAGGTGAACTGAAGAGTTGAGAAATAGGTTCAAGATTGTTGCCTTAAGTTCCTACTATATGCTAGGTCCTAGCTGGATAAAGAGGAAGACTAGGGACTCTGTTGGATGCAGCTGAATGAGGGAATGTGTAGCAGATGAAGGAGAAAACAGAATCATAAGGAATTTCATGAGCCAAAGCAATCCAGATGGGTAGGAGAGAAGCAGAAGGGTAAGAAGCAGAATAGGAACATGCATTAGTGTTTAGAAAGTCTCCTGAGGAGTACTAGCAGTAGTAGGATGGGGGGAGCCAAGGAAGAAAGGCCACATTCTTTGAAGTTTCCTGAGATTATTATGTAGTTTTAGTTATGACATTTGTAATTGGATGTAGTCCCATACTCCACAAGGACTGTCATTTCAGTTTTATCTTAGAGCAGTTTTAAATTGTATATAGAAGCTATAACCCCATGTTTCTCTTTAGATATTATTATAATTTTCTTGCTCAGTGTGTGAATTCTTTTAGTAACTAATGTTTTCTTTGTCAATAAAGTTGATTTCTCTTATCCTAGCTCATTGGAGCTCATTATGTAAAATGGGGACAGTAGGAGGGAGAATGTGAAGAAATGGGACATAATATTGGGATCTACTTACTTTTATAATATTATGTACCCCAGAGGCCTTTTATTTATCCCAGCAGAAAAACAAAGTGCTTTCTCATGTGTTAACAGGTCTGCACTGGTATCTTTAGCTATTCAAGAGTAATTCTTGCCTTGAGGAAAAACGACCAAAATTGTTTGGGAGTTTCAAAATTAAGCAATACCCTGGGTAGCTTTAAAATGGATAACTTAGATTTCTAGATAAAATTTTGCTTGCCTTAATGTTGAAATAAACTTATAAAAATTCTAGTATAAACTGCTGTTTTATACTCTATAAAATTTCTCTTTAGTAATATTTTGTTGAAGCTAGAAAAAAAACGACAGTCAATATGTACTGAAAAAATTATATTGCGTCTGCCCTACAAAATCTGATGAAAGACAATCGATAGATAGTAGAAAAAAGTTCAGCCTGAATTAATTATGTCAGATGAAGCAGTAGTCAAATAATAACTAGCCCAATGCAGGGTTGCATGGATGACCATTGTCAAGATAAATGTCATTGTATTGGGATTTGGACAGAGTTTTTATTTTAACCAAAGCATCGAAATTAATACCACTGTGAATCTCTGAGTGAATTGCTGTTGCAATTTTACAATTCTCTAAAAATTATGGTACATATCTGTGAGTGTAAAGTAAATTCAGGGCTGAAGCCAAATGATATACAAGAAACTCCAGTCTCCTTCCAAAGGAAAGGGAATAAAGGACAGAATATGATTTTCATACAGAGTAGGAACTGAAATTCATGTACACTTGGCTGAACCAGAGGGACAATGGATTTGGTACAATTTTTGTTATCATTAACACCATGAATATTTGATGTGTTTGAAGCAGAGAAAGTAAGATATGAGAAAATACATGAAGATCCATCATGCAGTGATAGAAAGGAAATAGGTGATGTGGAATAGGGTCAGGGTAGGTAAAGGGATGAGAAATATGTCATTTTGTGGGAAGGAATTGGAATGTTAGCAGTTTATCTCAGCTTATTTGTAATGCCATAGAAAAAGGTGAAAAAGGTGCCTTTATGTGGTCATCTCGCTTTCTTCTCCAATTCATGATATACCCTAAAAGGCTATGTCATAATTATTCTCACCTTCTGTTTGACTTTTTGGATACCAAAGGTTTTTTGTTTGCTTAATTTGGCGGGGAAGGGAATAAGCATTTATTAAATACTTATTATTTGGAAATAGGGATTTATTAAATATGTAAAAAGCTGAACATTTTAGCTTAAATGCCTATGGTAGAACTTTGTTCAAGGGGATCAGTATACTTTATAAACATAGTCAAATTATTTCTTATTAATTTCCTACATTTAGATTTTTAACATAATATCTCCCTCTGTAACTTAACATTCAAGACCCTCCTCCTAATGTGGTACCACCCTTCTGTTTCATCCTTATCTCATATTATTCCCAAACTGAACCATTCTGTGCCTCCCAAACATAAGCTTGTACCCTTAGAATCAATGTCTTTTCTCAGGTTTTTTGTATTCTATGCCCCTATTCTCTTGTTCAAACTTTTCAAACTCTCTAAAATGCCACCTTCTGCCAGACATTTCTCTTAATAATCTCCATTTGTTATTGCCAAGTGAGCCGAGTCTGATTTCTCCCTGCAAAGGAAGGCATTGGGAGGAATTCGGTACTCTGCCCTTCAGACCTCCAGTCAGAGGGAGAAGAGGTGTCAGTTAGGGCTTGGGTTCGCAGCCCAGTGGTGAATTTAGGAAGGGATGAGTTTGTCTTGGAGGTGAAACCAGGCCAGACAGCAAATGCCAAGTGGGATGAGCCGAGTAGAGTTTTTGCTCTCCATAAACGAAGTCTTTAGGAGGAGTTTGGTACTCTGCTCTCCTGTCCTCCAAAACTTGATTTAGCTTCAGGGTATGAGATCCAAAGTGACACTTTATTCTGAGAGGGCCATCCTATTCTGGAGTTGAAAAGGAGCAGAATCATAGATCAGAGAGTGGAATGAGAAAAGTACAAGGGGAAAAATAATAAAGGTGTTGGTAGCTTGTTAAATTTTAAAACCTTTCGGAATCTATTTTACAATTGACTGAGAGCCTATTTGGAAAATAATGATTAAATTTAAAATATTCAGTCAGCATGATGCTCAAGAGCTGCCTATGGATGTAACTGAGAATGAGGCTTTTCCTTAGAATGTAATCTTCCTGACACAAATTTGTCATTTGAGCTGTGATACTCTTTTCAGAACTTTCAGTACCCTTATAATCAATTACCATTACCAATCATTCTTGGGGTAGTTGCACTCCAGCTGTTTTAAAATGACAATAGCTCATTCTGACTGTTCCTTGGATTTGATTCTTATAGTCATTTTCTTTTTTCCATTTTCTTTATGTAGTGTTTCTTTTCTAATTCCATCTATTAAGATGATTTATAAATGTGATATATAACGAAAAAAGAATCTTCAAATATTTCTAGAACTTTTGAGTCCCTTATGCCCATATCCCTTAATTTTTTTTTTAAATAAAAAGTAGAAGACAGAATACTGAGGATGGATTATAAAATCCTTTCGTCATATTTAAATATTTTAAAGATGATTTTAAGCAGAAGTAGATGCTTTAGTCTGTACTAACCATCAGTCTTGAGTGGAAACATTTAAAGGTACAAGTCCTTTCCACTCATTTTATTTTCTAGAATTTTGTTTGGGAAGCGTATTATGATTCATTTTTATTTCTTTTACTAAGGATAACTTTTAGAGTCAAAATTTAAGTTTTAGAATCAAAGAATCACAGACCTAGGCTTGAATAGACCCCATATTTCATTAAGTCTTTCCCTTTTTTAATAGTTAAGGAAATCAAAGCCCAGATTAGGTAGAGTGACTGTTGATACTTTCCCTGCTTTCTTCTCTAGTTGTTTGTTTTTCCCAAAGTCATATTTCATAAGCAATTGGTTATTATTGTATTGTACTCTCCATATGGTGACTTTATGGTTAAAATTATACTCAGCAGAGAGAAATACCCACTCCTTACATTTTTCAGATCCATTTAATAAAATTAGTGTTAGCAATTGTTGACTAGTATATTTCAACTATACCTTAATAATACAAAGTAAATATCACCTGATTTATATTGATTATATAGCTGTGATTTGGGCTTTTAAGACAAAATGATCAACTCTCTGAACAGCAGGACCAAGAACATCAGTCTCTTCCTTTGCCTCAGTAACATTGCTTTAACTACAAAATATTACACTTACATTTTGGGAATAGATTTCAAAAGATACCAAGGGCATATTCTTCTCATATGTCCATAATACTTGATTTTGATTCTTTTCTGTGTAATTAAAGAGTCGTGCAAGTGTGGTACTTAGAATTTTTATGTTTAGAGTTTGGAAATAGGGCTAATGGTTTATAGTTTGTCTTCTCTGAGAGTTTGATATATATTTTTTTATCTCAGTCTTCTTTAAGGACTGAGGAAGAAATATCTTTTGGTTAACTATAAAATATTGAGAGTACGTTATTCTTCCTTTTGAAAATTTGGGGACGCCATTCCATAGAGAAGAAAGAAAAATATAAAAGTAAGGTTACCCAAGAATTTGAGGATTCTGTACAGGTAATTTTATCCATTCACATTTCATTCATGAAGTTTGTACTCATTTTTTGCTACTGGACTTCATGAGCTGAAAGATTTGCTAGTTTTCCACATTAGCCACTAGACTAAATAGAACAGTGAGTTTATTACTTGTTTTTTAAGTGCACATTCAATGTTACTTCATGACTTGACAAACTAAAAGTGGCTCTCGGGCTTTTATTTTCAGTTTTATTTTGTACTCTTTCAGTGGGGTGGGACAGAGTGGAGGAATTCTAGGTATTGTGGGTAGAGAAAAAATGAGGATTAAGCATGATGATGAGGAAGAACTTTTCATGAAATATGAAAAAAGTTCTAAAATCCTGTAAAAGATTACCAGGCATTCATTTCACTATGACTTCTTGTTGATTAAAAGCCATGCCAGTACCACATATGCTTAAAAGATTTTTTTTTTCACTTGAAAAACCAAAGAGAGTTAGTTCTGTTGCTTTTCCCTTTTAATTTTAGTGAGCTGAGCCCTATTTTTCATTTTGTGTAAAGAAACAGTTCTAAAGTTCTTTAGTCTCCTCCAATGGGAATCTTACTTCCAATCACCTTTAGAGATGGCATGTGACTACACAAATATTTGATATGAAATGGTATGGCTTCAACAAGTCAAGAGTTTTGTAATGAATTAGTTTTACCTCTTTTGTCACTATTCAATTGGAGGCAAGAGTAAAGAGTAGGAATTGAAATGGGCATTGGAATGGCCACTACCTTCTTCATGTAAGTATTTAAGAGATCTTCCAGGTCGTGAGTGAGGCACGTGGCTTTTTTTAAAGCTTTAGTAGTGCCATTTGACCTCTGGCCATCTACTTAGGAGACAAAACCTCCTGAACATTCCCTAATTCCATTTTGGTAGCTCTTTTTTTTTTTTTTTTTTTTTGATGATTTTCATTCTGACTACAGTATATTTCAATCTACTCTAAAATATTATAATCATTTATGATCAGACCATATCTACAAGGACTAAAACCTTCCTTTAACATTTTATTGGATTTGTAATATCATCATAGTAACTATTTTCTCCATCAGTATAGATTAAAATGTATCTACTTTCTCTTTTCCTGTGTGATTCTCATGAGTTTCCTACTATACATTTTGATCATGGCCAGTCATCATTCTGGGATCTTTCTCAAGTCTTTCTGTTGTTTTACAAGTACCATCAGAACATAGGTTATCTCCACTGGTTCCCTCTTACTAAATGATCCATCCATCTTCTTTTCTGGTCTCTTACAATTCTCAAACGATATCATCATTGCTGCTACTGCACAATTTTGGGTTTGTCATAATTTTTTGGAGACGGTGGTATTTAGTAACTTATATAAGAATATTGTTGCTATAAAGATGAATCTTTGTTTTTAAAAAAAGCTTAGCAGGGGTGGTGGTCATTAAAAATAATTCATAATTTCTCAAAGATAATTCAGTCCCTTCTTTCTTTCCATAAAATTCTGGGCCCAACTCATTTTTTATTTCTAGTATTCTTTCCATAATATCCATAATATCCATCAACTCTAAGGGTTGTACATCCAAATTACATTTCGATTGAATAAAAACCAGTCTTGCTGACCATAAGGTATCCTTCACTCACTTGGTTTTACTAATTTGGAGAGTCAGACCTAGCTCTTTTCTGTGGTTAGGGATCTTATTTAGGTAGCTCTGCAGTGTTTCAAGGATTGATATAATCAGCACAATCTCATTTTAAAAAGAATGGCTACCACATGCATTACTCTCTCTTCTTTCTGTCTAAATTCATAATCAAATCAACTCTGTCTTTCCTCCTAGAAACTGTCAATCTACTGCCTTATGTTTCTATTTGCCATCTCTCTAACTTTGCAAATGAAAATTTCTCTCTTGCCATCAGTCCTCAATGTATATTGCCTCAAATTGTCTCTACTTTTGTATTTATATTATTGTGGTGCTTGGCAGTGAAAAAAATTGCTTTTTTCATTCATTCATTCAAATAGGGGCCTGTCAAGGGACTTATCTTTCTAGGGAGTTCTTCCACTAGGACTCTGCACTGGATCTCTCTCTTGACAATAGCCGAGACCTTTGGCAAGCATACATGCTTCTCTTTTATTCTTCAGTATCAATTGAAGGAACAAATTAAAGTGCAATCAGGAACACTGAGCAAAGTTATTTGTTAAATCTTTAAGGAATCTTATATGTCAACATGTATATGCGCACATACATACACACACATTTTTACACATATATACATATACATACAAACACATACATATACACATGAGATACCTTTTTTGGAGGAGAGCCTTTATTGCACTCTAGGGGATTTAGTGATGGAAAGTGACTTTGGCAACCTCTTATTCCAACCCTAACATAAAAGGAGTCCATACCATAACAACTTTTTTTTTAATTATAGCTTTTTATTTACAAAACATATGCATGGGTAATTGTTCAACATTGGCCCTTGCAAAACATTCTGTTCTAACTTTTCCCCTTCTTCCTCCCACCTTCTCCTCTAGATGGCAGATAGTCTAATACATGTACAACATCTTTTTAGAACTATTGTCTAACCATGTCTGTTATACTGTAGATTTTTTTGAATCATTATGTAAAAGTTCAAATGTATCCTTATTAAATTTTGATCTTAGTGTCAGCCTAATGCTAATAACCTGTTTTGGGTCTCTTTGTTTTACCACATGAAATGTTTTTTAAAGTAAAAAACAATCAGCACCTTTCAGTTTTGTAACACATATTTCAGGCAGTTGTGCTATTGCAAAGATGTGATTTGTTATTAGTAGCATTTGTAAAAACTTCCTATTGTTTTCACATGTATTTATTAGGATGACTTCTATAGAGTATATTCTTATAAAATTTTGTAGATGCAGGAAAGTAGGCTTATGGGAAAGTAGTTAATAATTTTTTTTATTAGTCACCTTTTTAGTAACAATAATAACCAAGATTTTTTCAGCTCTCATTACTGTTGGGTTTTTTTCCCTATAATTATCCCAGCAGCACCATATGAAAAAATACCCTAAACTACTATTGGGTAGAGAAATATAAATTAAAACAGCTTGTGAGGTACCACCTCATACCCCTTCAGATTAGCTAATATAACAGAATAGAAAAAGATAAAATGCTAGAGGGGATGTGGGAAAATGGGACATTAATGCATTGTTGGTGGAGTTGTTGAACTGATCATTCTGGAGAACAATTAGAAACTTTGACTAAAAGCCTATAAAGCTGTGCCTATCCTTTGACCCAACAATACTGCTACTGGGTCTCTATCCCAAAGAGACCAAAAAACAAAAGACAAGAAAAAGGAAAAGGCTATTATTTGTTTTAAAATATTTATAGCATCTCTTTTTGTGGTGTCAAAGAACTGGAAGTGGAAGACATGGTAGGGAATGGTGAACAAGTTGTGGTATATATTGCAATGGAATACTGTTATATTATAAGAAAATGATTAGTAGGATCTTTTCAAAATGCTATCTACTTCCAGAAAAAGATCTAATGGAGTCTGAATGCATTTCAAAACATTTAAAAACTTTTTTCTTCTCTCTTTTTTTTGTCTGTTTTCTATCACAACATGACTCATCTGGAAATAGATTTTACATTAATGCATATGTGTAATCTAAGTTAAATTGCTTACTCTCAATAAGGGGGTGAGGCAGGGAGATCATTTGGAAAGCAAAACTTGTAAAAAAATGTTGAAAATTGTTTTTACTTGTAATTGGCATTAACATTAATTGGCAATGACATTAAAGAGAGAAAAAAAAAGTGAGCTCTTTGAAGGCAGAAGCAATCTTCGATTTTGTCTCTGTTCCCCAAGCACTTAACCCAGAGGTTAGCACATAGTAGGTGCTTAATAAATGCGTATTGATTTATTGGAAATAAATAAACAAATATTGAGCCAATAATTACTCCTCTATGGAATTAGTAACAGTTCCAGATCTGCATAAGTGAATTTATTACCTCCATCTTGTCTGCAGGGGTAGCCTGAGAGATTTTTGCATGAGAGTTCTTTTGGTTGACATCTCAGTATACTGTAACTGTTATATTCCTCTAAGCTATCACTTTAGTGAACATGTTAAAAAATAAATAAAGAGAAAGGGGGGTAGTTTGGCATGCTCTGTTCTTAATTAAGTGATATTGGCTTATTTTATATTACATCCCTTTTCAAAGAAATCCGGGATATTTCAAATTAGACCAGAAGTAGAGTATAGACCTCAGAGTCAGGAAGACCTCACAAATTGGCCATGTGATACCCAGGGCAAACCACAATCTTTGCACTGATATAGAGCTGCTCTAAAAAGAACCCTTCCATGCATTAATATTGTTTCACAAAGTTGCTCATCTGGGAAATGCCATAAAAATACTGAACCACTGCCAGTGATATTGGAAGGATTGCAAATAATGGGGAGGTTTCATTAGGAGACAATGGGATCCACAAAGTGTAGGCCAGTCAGTTTGATTTTTGTTTGTAGGAAAAAAATCTCAAATGGGTCATTAAAGAGATGATGGATAAACATGAAGCCAAATGGTGATTACTGAGCGCTGTCATGGCATCCCTGAAAAGAGGTAATGGTGAGATTTTCTGTTTAGACATGGTACTAAATTGTATTAATGGAATGCTGTTGCTGTTATTTAATTAGATTTTTAACAAATCATTTGATAAAATTTTTTTTTACTATTTTTTGTGGAAAAGATGGAGAATCATGGGCTAGACAGTGAAATGGATTTGGAATGGCTGAATGACAGACTGAAAAAGCACATGTTAATGGCACAATGTCAGCTTAGTAGGATTACTTCTGGCTAAGGCCCTGAATTTTTTATTAGTGATATATATTGTCATAGAGGACATGTTTGTCAAATTTTAGATAATAAATGTAAAAGGGAAAAGGACCCACATGGGCAAAAATGTTTGTAGAAGCTCTTTTTTTAGTGGCAAGAAACTGGAAATCCAGTGGATGCCCATCAGTGGGGGAATGGCTGAATAAGTTATGGTATATGAATGTTATAGAAAAAGCCTGGAGAGACTGGCATGAACTGATGCTACATGAAGTGAGCAGAACCAGGAGGTGCTACATGGCAACAAGATTATATGATGATCAATTCTGATGGATGTAGCTCTTTTTAACAGTGGAATGATTCAGACAAGTTACAATGATCTTGTGATGAAAGAGCCATCTGCACCCAGAGAGAGGATTATGGGAACTGAGTGTGGACCACAACATAGCATTCTCACTCTTTTTGTTGTTTTTTGCTTGCATTTTGTTTTCTTTCTCGTTTTTTCCTTTTTGATCTGCTTTTTCTTGTACAGCATGATAAATGTGGAAATATGTATAGAACTGCACATGCTTAACATATATTGGATTACTTGCTGTTTAGGTGAGTGGATAGGAGGAAGGGAGGGAAAAATTTGGAACACAAGGTTTTACAAAGGTGAATGTTGAAAATTATCTATGCATGTCTTAAAAATAAGCTTTAGTAAAAAAAAGAAAACAGATTAAAAATATAAGAAAAATAACCCCCCCCCAAAAAAAAACCCAAACAAAATTCTAGATAATACCATGGCGGGGAGAGAAAGAGAGATAAGGAGGGGAGAGAGAGAGAGACAGAAAGAAAGACAGAGAGAGAGAGAGAGAGAGAGAGACAGAGAGAGAGAGAGAGAGAATATGAATATGAGAATAAGCATGCAAAAGGACCTTGAGAGGCTAGAACTCTCCAAAATGTACTAAGATAAAATTGAATAGGAATAAATGGGAAAATCTTATACTTGGAGTCAAAGCCTCAATTTCTCATAAAATGGGGGAAGGCACAGCAAAATAATTTGTTTGAAAACTGGGAATTTCAGTAGACTGTTAGTTTGACATAAATCAGTAATATTGATGCAGCAACCAAAAATGCTAAAAAAAAAAAAATCTTGATTGTGGTAAGAGGACCATAGTGTCCAGCAGGAAGGAGATGGTTGTCTCATTGTTCTTTATCTTTGTCAGACCCTATCTGGGTCAGGATATCTTGGGGAGAATAGTGACCCAAAGGGAAGTGTCCAGAGGTGTAGAAACCAGAATTATGAAGAGTCATGAGTCTTTATCATGAGGGAATTCCCTATGACCTGCACCTACCTTATCAAATTTGCAAGTAATCCAACTGTATCTCTTTACCTTGTGTAATTATTTTTAGTATTTAATCTTTCTGAGCTGTACAATGGGAATTAACCCTTCCTCTTCCCTCCATCACGTAACTAGGTGGAGTGGCCCTGGTGCTTAGTTGTCTATGTGTTCTTAGGCAAGTCACTTACCCACCCAATTCTTAAGCTTCAGAAGGATGCTGCAGGCTCTAGATTCCTAATCTGTGATATTATGGACAGTTTTTTCTCTCAGATAAAAAGAGGCTGAGGTCCTGCAGGCTTGTGGGAAGCACTGTTTACTCAAAGTGGTAAAATCTAGAAATAGAAAAAATATGTCTATGGGCAAGCTGCTTTCATTTTTGGAGATGCTACCAAGGACAGCTAAGTACAAAAGTATTCTTCTATGAAAATCTCTAACTGAGAGATGGCAACACAGAGACCAGCATCCAGCTGAACTTCCCCAATATTCTCCTCCAAACAACTTTAAAAATATACCTTGAATCAAATTTCGAAGTGGCAGAGGCCATAGAAGGTCAGAGGAAGACATTTTTCCAGCCTAAGGCAGCTTAGGAGGTCCACAGGAGAGGACTGTCACCTTGGGCTGGGTGCAGGCTCAGAGTGCCGGGAGTTCCTCTGGCAGATGACAGCAGCAGCAGGGACACCTTTGGGAGTACTCAGTTCAGAGATGGCTAGGGGGTCGGACAAGTGGTCAGAAAGAGATCCCCAGGAACCCTTTGCTGGCACTGGGCACATATGACACTGATTGACAACTCCCTTGCCCATAAACAGTTCTTGGTCACAGTCTCAGGGCAGAGAGCAGTTCTTGCACTTGGACACAGAGGAGCAGGGGCCTTGGTCACAGCCACAGGGCCAAGAGGGGCACTAGTGCTTGTGGCTCAAGGAAAGCAGGATGCCAATGGGAAGAGGGGCTGGGAATGGTCAGGGCAGATTGGGGGAAGCAGGAATCCCTTTTGAGAAGAGACAGAATAAAAAGAGAGGGAGAAGGATAGAGAGAGGAAAACGGGATGAAGGAAATGCACAGTTAGAGATAATAACTGCAAGTGGAATGGAATGAGTTAACCAGAAGCAAATAGCAGAATGGATTGGAAACAAAAATCCAACATTATATTGCGTACAAGAGACACATTTGGGGAAGAGGGACACACACAAAATTGAAGGGTGAGAGCAGACTCTTATTTTCAGCTCAAGTGAAGAGGGCAGAGGTGGCCATGATCTCAGACCAAGCAAAAGCAAAATTAGACCTAGTTGAAAGAGATATTCAGGGAAATTACATTTCGCTGAAAGGTACCATTAGCAATGAAGTAATATCCAAAAATTTTACAGCAAGTTTCTCTGATAAAGATCTTATTCAAGTATATAAAGAACTGAGTCATATGTATAAAAAATAAGAGCCACTCCCCAACTGATAAATGATCAAAGGATATGAACAGGCAGTTTTCAAAAAAGAAGAAATGTATCTACAGTCTTTAAAAAGAAAACATTTTAAATCACTATGGATTAGAGAAGGACAAATTAAAACAACTCTGTGGTACCAGCTCATACCTATCAGAAATGGCAAAAGGTGAAGGGGATGAGGGTAAATAGGTATGTTCCTGAATTGTTGGTGGGTTAATGAACTGATACAACTATTCTGGAGAACAGTCCATGGGACTATAGCACTGTACCCAAAGGGTATAAAACTGCATAACCTTCAACTCAACAAGACCACTACTAGATCTGCATCTCAAAGAGATAATTCCAAAGAATAAGGAAAAGGACCTACTTAAACAAAAATATGTGTAGTATTCTTTTTGTGGCAGCAAATAATTGGAAATTGAGGAGATGCTCATCAATTGAGGGATGGCTGAACAATTGTGGCATATGATTGAGATGGAATACTCTTTTGCCATGGGAAATGATGTGGGGGAGGGTTAGTTTCAGAAAAAAAAACATGGCAAGACTTTTATGAACTGATGCAAAGTGAAATGAGAAGAACTGGGAGAGAAGCAGTATGGTGATGATGATCAATTGTGAAAGATTTGGCTACTCAGATTAATACAACAATCCAAGACATTTCCAAAGGACAAAATGCTATCCACCTCTAGAGAGAGAACTGGTAAACTCTGAGTGCAAAGTGAAGTATAACTTTCTCATTTTTTGGTGATATACTAATATGGAAATATGTTTTGTATAATTTCATATACATATTTGATATATTGTTTGCCTTCTCAGTGGGTGAGGGAGGATTGAGAGGGAGAAAAAGAGAGCCTGGACCTCAAAATTTAAAAAAAAAAATGCTTAAAAAATAATAAATTAGAAAAATAAATTTTTAAAAAGAAAATGTTTAAGTGTGTTTTAGGGATTTATAAATCAGAAATGAGAAAATAACATCTGCTCCATGATCCAGTTTAGACAGCTGCCTCTCTTGTTTCTATCTTAAATTAGAATAATGAATAATTACATTTATAATGGAAATGGATTCATATGTTAATCCGTGGAACACTGGTGTAGGAGAGTTATCACAGCATAATGTAGACTATTTTGTTAGAATTTTTCTTGCATCTTAATTAGTTTAATTTATTAGAACACCTGTGAAGTATAGAAGAACTTCGCAGCCAACTTTTGCATTAAAATTAAATTCTTTTCATGCAAAGTTCTGAAGCTTTTAATGTCTCTTGAGCCAGCATATAGCAAAAAAAAAATTCTATGTTCAGCATGCGTTTTGTCTGCTGATATGGGCATTTCCTGAAATGCATTAATATAATTTATCACTACAGCTCTTAGTTCTGGCTGTTATACCTCATATTCTAATTAGTACTTTTTTCACCTGTGAAAACTGCAAATCACAATAACATACACTAGCCAAATGAATACTTGAACTTATTCAGAATTTTACAACATTATAAAATTTTAAAATCATATTTTGGGGAGAGTCAGCCTGTAATGAAACTGAATTCCAGGCAGACTAGAGGTTAGTGTCCTAAAGGGCTCTAATAATAGTATGTCTTCTCAGGACATCTTCCTAATGAGCAATTCATGCCAACTAACATTTTATTTTTTTGAATTAAGTAGATGGACCAGATTTCCTGAAAGTTCATCTTACCTTGTCTACATAATAACTGTATCTTGTAGTTAAAAGGAAATGTGTCTGGAAATGGAGATGGAGACTTCTCTGGGGAGGGTGTTAACATCTGAATTCTGTTTCTCCCATAGAAGACTGAAACATTTTTTTTAATTAAATCACTTGCATAAAAATGTAACTGCCCACATTGCATTATATTCCCTCCAGTTCTTTCCTGACAGTTGTCTTCAGAAAGCTAAATGGCTTCTCCCACACCTTCCTGGTAGTTCTTTGACCCAAGTGGTATAGGAGAGAAGTAGTATTTGGTATCCTGCCTCTAATAGACCTCTGCAATCTCCCTTCCTCTCCCTCCAACATGGCCACAGTAGGAAAGCCTGTTGCTTAGAGAAATTTAAATTTTGAGCTGTCCGTCTCAGATTGATGACAAGCATAGACTCTTAAAACTTCCATTATTTTAGGTAGCCAATTAAATTTAATTTGATTTACGAAACACTTATTTTGCACAAATTATGTGTAAGATACTTTATTATTTTTATGTATTTATATATAGTACATTCATTGTTATCATTTATTGGCAGAAGTGCAAAGAAAGATAAAAAGTACCTGTCTTCAAGATGCTTCCAGTCTGTTATGGAATAGGAAGGTAGGGAGAAAGACACGTATTCAGAATAAATTATTGCAGAACTAGGGCAAGCACTTTTGGGGAGAGAGTCAGGGAAAGCATAAGGATCACTTCCTGGTGTGGGAATCAAAACAAGTTTCACTGTAGAGCCCCTGGCCCTTTGGGCTTTGGAGGGATTTCGGAGGTAGATGTCCATTCTGAGCACAGGAGATAGTGTGGACAAAGATAAGTGTATCAGGCAGAGCTGCACAGTCTCTCAGCCAACCTTTTTTAACTTTGGGGGTAGGTAGGTATGGTGCAAGGTGCGATATTATACTTGGGGTTTGGAAACCCTGAGTTCAAATCCTGCCTAAGGCAATTGCTAGCTATGTAACTCTGGACAAACCACTTCACTTTTTTTGTGCTTCAGTTATCTCATTTGTAGAGTGGGGACAAAAATTAAATCTTTTCCCAGGGTAAGGATTCAATGAATCCTTTGATTCATTGCTTTGTAAATGCTTTATAAATGCTTTGTAACCCTTAAAGCACTATATGAATGTTAGCTATTATTATAACTTACTAAATATCTACTATATTACCAGGCCTGGTATAAGGCCCTCAGGCTCTAGGTACAATGGATGAGCCAGTTTCTGCTCTCCATGAGATACAAGCTGTGGTCAAGACAACAATAATATGTAAAATAAAAATAAAAAGAGCCATCCCAGAGCAGTTAAATGCAGGGTAATTTTAGGCAAGTGTCCAGCAACTAGAAGTGTCCAAAAAGGCTTCATGTAGAAGATGGTGCCTGAGCTGAGTCAGAGGAAAGGAGGGATGGCACATCAGGATCACAGAGGTGCGGCAGTGGGAGAGATGGAGGCTCAGGTGTTAGGAAGAGACCAACCTGGCCGGACTGGGGTGCTCCGGACAGTGAGGCTGGAAAGGGATGGAGGTGTCAAGTGGTGAAGAGCTTTCAAAGCTAACCAGAAGAATTTGGGTTTGATCTTAGAGGCCATAGGGAGCAAATGGTGCTGAATGAGAAGGGGAGAGACCCGGTCCCATGTGCTCCTAAGGAAAAGCACGGGGTTGCAGGAGAGGATTGAGGCAATGATATGAATTAGGGGACTTGTCCAACAAGCTAGCTAAGAAATGATGAGGGTGAATTTGTACACTCCTAGAATCTTGTTGGAGTGACTCTCCGAAGTCATCACAGTAAAGACTCAAATATTTAATATGTTGTTGGTGTTGTAAGAACTTCCTCATCCTTGAAACATATTGTTCACAAGTGCTTGAAATTAGTCTTCTTTTCTACTTGGTCCATGTAGAATGTTGGGGAAAAGTTAAGTCATCTCTAAGAATATTCTAAGTCATTTGGGGGGCTTTGCCTCCTGTTTATTTTATCTAGCTGCATAGATTTAGAGTTTAAAAGACATGTAGGGACATTTAGAAAAGCCTCATTAGTTACCGCTATTTGAATATTTCCCAGTTGAGAGGTTAGATTCAATCTAACACATTACCCAATTCTTTCATTGGTCCATTGAAATTTCTAGTCCATATCAATGTTACACAATGTGGAATTACTTAAGTTACTTCCAAAGCATTATTTTAAAGCTATTCATTGTGTCTGTAGATTTCCCTCTATGTCATTTCCTGGCAGTTAGTTCACTCAAATCTACTAATAATAGATTCCTTTAAGTCTGCCATTTTGATGTAATTTCCAGGAATTTCGATTTGGGACTTGAAAATTTAATTTTGGATTTATGTGATATTTTAACTGAATTTTTACCAGGCAATATAAAAAAAAAGCTTTAAGCTAAAAGTGTTTTCTTTCCTGAGGAAAAGTAACTGTTTTCTTTTCATTTTTTCTTCTGGATTTTTAGGTAACTTGATCAGACAGGTCCAAATCTTTCAATCTTTCTGCTTTTTAAAATTTTCATTTAAAAAATTGTTACTCATTTATTGCTTGGTACTTAGAATTGATTTGGGGGAGATGTTTATTATTAGACTTATTAACCAAACATTTGAATAATGTTCAATCAATGACTAGATTTCCTTGCTGGTCCTAACTAAATGAGAATATTTTCTCCTTAGAATCATTGGTTCATAGATTATAGAGTTAGAAGTGGAAGGAATTGTTGGAGCCATTGAGTTCAATCCCTTTATTCATAGATGTAACAAAGACTCTGTGACTGATAAGAGTTTGAAGCAAAATTCAGACTTAAGTCTTATTAATAACAAGTTTAGCTATCCACTACCCTATTTCATTCATTGTTTGACTATAGGACAAATTCTGTGAATAATAATTATAAAAATAATGATGTTTAACATTTGTTACACTTTTAAGTTTGCATAGTGCTTTAGATATATTACTTCACTTGATTGTGAGATAGGTAGCATTTTACAGATGAAAAAACTGAGGTTTCCAGGTTATATGATTTGCCCAGAGTCACACAGCTAGATATCTGAGGCAGAATGTATACTTCAGTCTTCCTGATAGCAAGTTCAACAGTCTGAATAGTTGTATGTAATGCATAGAAATCCCAAAGATATATTTAAAATTTCAGTTTTATCTTAGATTATAAGGTCAGGGACTGGATTAAGCTCACTCATTTTGTGCTTAATACAGTAGCATGTGCTGGTAGGTTCTTAACAAGCATTATTTGGTCATTAAATTGATATTATTCCCAAACAGTCTAGGATAAAGTTGGAATTCTGTGAAATATTTTTTGCTGTCCTGTCTTGCAAACCTATTTTGTTTTGGAAGCTTATTCATTCTGTTAGGTTATTTGAATTTCAATAAACTGATTACTTCAAGTGAACAATAATATATTACTAATTAGAACGTAACATCCACAAAATACAAGTCATATAATGATTTCTCATCATTATAAGTGAAATTTTTAAAATGAAATATTTCTCAGGCCTATATTTCCTCCTTTTGGATTCAGGTTTAATTTTAAGATAAATACAAAGGAGAAGTCAACCTGGGATTTCCTTTGACCCTCTAGGGATTTGATGAAGGCATCTTTCCTATTGGAGACAGCTAGTTGGCTCAGTAGAAAATGCACTGGGCATGGAGTTAGGAAGACCCAATTTCAAATCCAGTTGTGTGGCTCTGGGCAATTCATTTAACTTCTGTTTTCCTTAATCTACTGAAGAAAGAAATGGCAAGCCACTCCAGCATCTTTTCCAAGAAAACCTCATGGACAGTATTGGTTGCTATATTTCATGTGGCCATGAAGAGATGGACACTATTGAGCCACTGAACAACAACAACAACAACAATAAATCTATTTGTTCCATCTAGCTTGAGCACAGACATGTCCTCAGAAGCATACTGCCAGGTATAAGTCTGTAGAATAACCTGAGGTTAACTCTTTATCACCCACCATCAAAGAACTGCCTTGCGGAGTAATTACAAGAACTCTCAGACCAGGTTATGGCAAGCACTCTGCTTTCCCGGGGACATAATGTCAAGATCAATCAATTAAGAAGCTTTTGTTTCATGCCAGGCTCTGTTCTAAGCCCTGGAAGACCCACACAGGAGGCACAAAGTCTGGCCAGACAAGCGAGATGAGATGGTGGTCCAATGCAACAAAGGAACGATAACTGATTCTTGGTGGGATTATGGCTCTGGGGCTGTATACCTTATTCAAAAGAAATAATGTTGGCAAAGGGAGATGCAAGAAGGGTGATGCTGTTTGCTAAGGAGCATTTGGAAGGAAATTCTGGAGTCAGAGAGGAAAGCATCGTGTCACGCACTTGGGGGAAGAAGCACAAACAGCAGCAAGATTATCCCAGGACTGGGCTGTGGATCATCTAGACAGAAGAAAATAGATGAGGAGTTAGTGAAACAGATCATAGGCCTGCTACAGAGGCACGATGCACCAGTGAAAATGGCTTTGCATTATCTGGGCAATGGCTAGAATTCCCTCTCTGTCAAGGATACAGCAACCAGTAAGTTCTGGTCTGCCCTGGAATTGTATAGGTTTAGTGCCTAAGATTTATATGTTTAGAAAGCATTTCATATATACTCTTAGATTTTATCCCCACAAGAATCTGTGAGAGTGGTGTTATCCTTGTCTCCCTTTCCTTTGATGAGTTAATTGAGTCTCAGAGAGTAAAGATACTTGCCCAGGGTCACACATCTAGTGAGTCTCAAAGACAGGATTTAAACTCAGATCTTTGCGGTTCTTTCTGTTCTATCATGTTCTCACATTGTTTTCTTAGATTAGGAAGTTTCAATTCTTATATAAAAATTGGGAGATATGAAGTATTTATAAATAAATATTTATTGCATCCCAAATTTGTGCCCGGCATGGTGCTGAGTGTGGGTTGATAGCACATTTAGATGAATTTAGATCTGGTAAATGCCTGAAGCGTAAGAGCAGTCATTAATGGTCTCGGTGTCAGCTGTGATAGATGTTTCCATTGGAGGATCCCAGGCATCTGAGTTTGAACCTGTGCTATTTAGTATTTGTTTTCAGGGGCTTAATTTTAGGTCCGGACATCACATTTCCAGATGACACAAAGTTGGGATACCTCACATGCTGGATAACAAAGTCAGGATTCCAATGAGATCACGAGAGGCTGAAGCACCGAGCTGTGAATCAAGCTCAAATGTGATACGGATCAATGTGAAGGCTTCTATGTGGGTTTTAAAAATCAGCTTTGCAAGTACAGAATGAGGAGAGACATAGTAAGGCAGCAGTTTTGTGAAAAAGATCCAGGGGTTTTAATAGACTGGAGGCTCACTGTGTCTTAGTCGTCTAAGTGGCTTTCAGAAACACAACTGTGATCTTAGACTGCTTGAGAGGTTTGGTTTCCAGAAAGAGACAAGTTGTAAAGCAGAGGCCTAGGTGACAGACATAATTGTTATAATGATAGAAAAGTCTTTGGGGGGTCGATGAGGCAACTCAGTGGTTCAGTAGATAGAGGCTGAGCTTGAGGTTAGGAATACCCATCTTCCTGAGTGCAAATCTGGTCTCAAGGCCCAATCTTGTTATGGTGATCCTGGCAAGCTACTCTAGTATCTTTTGCCAAGAAAACCCCAAAGGGGACCAGGGGAAGAATTGGATGTGACCAAAACAACTGAATGACAACAAAATTGGGCTGGGAGGCCATTTAGATCACTTCCAAATGATGCTGGGTCTGGATATAAGACTTATTTTCCCTGTATTGGTGATATGGCCTTTGGTCTAAAAGGAAGCACAGAGACTCACAAAAGGGAGGGATTTATCAAGCCATATGTTGCTGTGTTTGTTTTTGTGTGTTGTATACCTTGAAGTCTCTCTCTTATTTAACCAATACTAGATGGTTTTGATGGTGACCACTTAGGAATATAGTTTGAGATCTGGTACAGATTTTCCCAGACTTTTTTCCTTATAATTTTTTTTCTTTATAACCTTTAATATTCTTAATATTTTTCCCCTCTCTGTGAATTTTGTCAGTTTTTTTCCTAGCTCTATAAAATATTCTTTTGAGAATTTGGTTGACAAATCACTGAATAAGTAAATTAATTCAAGTAGCATAATTTTTGTTACATTAGCTCAATTGAAGTTTCTCCACTTGATAGCTTTATTAAGTGTTGATATATTTACAAAAATGAAATTCTTCTCTAATAGTATCCCCCTACTTTTTTTGGTGAGGCATTCAAGATTAAGTGATTTGCCGAGAGTCACACAGCTAGTGTCAACTATCTGAGTCCAGATTTGAATTCAGATCTTCTTAATGCCAGAGCTTATGCTCCATCTATTGTGCCATCTAGCTGCTCCATAGTTCTCATTTTCCAAATTTACAATTATATCAGATATTATAAAATTGGTTAATGGGGTCACTTTGAGAATTGTAACATGTAATAACTAAGTTGAAATAATCTGGTACCAAAATAATCTTTTTTTCTCAATCATTTTTTTTAAATGTGTAGTAGAGTAAAACAGCTAGAATTAAAATCTAGAGATATGTAGGTATATATATTTGCAATGAAGTCCCAGCCAGACTAACAGCAGAAGGTGTAGATCAAGAATACTTCTGACATGAGGTTGAGTTCTGAAACACTAAATCGCATTCTCTTTTGGCCTTTTATTTGTTATTTTGTAGTTATGATTTGTTTTTTTTTTCTTTTAATAGACTAAAGACACCTAATTCATATAAAATTTCAATGTAAGCTGCTTTGTAATTCCTTGATGAGAAAATCAGAAACTTATTTTTTTAAAGATAATTTTTTTCTAATGTAAAAATGGAGTGCCTGTTGCCACCATACCTAAATGTCAACTTAATTTTGAGTTTGTCTCCTGGAAATGCGCCTTGGTGGTATTTTTGGCGAGTTTTTCTGCGTTGTTTTTGCCACATGTGGTAATCTTTTTCACCTGCTTGTATGTAGACTGGTGATGTACATTGAAAGAGACAGCAGAAAGGCCACACCAGGAAAGGAGCAGCAAAGCAGCAACGAATACCTGTCAAAATGCCTGGATCTTCTCATCTGTCACATTGTACAGGAACTGCCAGGAATTCTGGGTAAACGGAGCCAAGCATCTGTGACTTGGAGTTTCTTCCTCAATTTCTGTTTTTTTCTTTCTTTGCCCTTACTGGGAAATATGTAACTTGTAGAAAATGTGGACTTGCTCCTTATGCTTCTTCAATTCCTGTCTATAAAGACAGTAAAATCCATCTTACTGCGGACTTAACAACAAACTAGCCAAAGCTTTGTAATTTTGACTTCCAATCTGAATTATCAGTTGTAATTTTTTACAAGGGACAGTTATTTTTCAGAATGAGATCAAAGTCCTGATTGATTTTTATCCCAGTGCTTAATAATTTGTTGACTGACTGAGTGAAGGGAAGAGATTCCCAGATGCTCATGATAGTCCTTATAAAATGACAACTTTTGAAAACAATATTTAAAGGGATTCAGCAACCTGAGAATCTGTATAATTATATAATTGTTCTTCTGTTTAATTAATTTTGATGAATAATTTTTCAAATTATTAATTTGTATAATTATTCTTTTTTAATGACATTTTTGCTTTTTAGCTAATTCTGGAAAGCATTTGTTGTCTTGTTCATGCCCCATCCATTCTTAAAATGTTCTACCAGGTGCCCAGCATGATGGAAAAGAAAGAACATTGGGCCTGGAGTCAAAAGACCAGGGGATAAAAACTATTCTGACTTTTGGCCCCTCCGAGCTTGTTCCTCATTTGTAAAGTTGGGATAATGATTCTTATGTTATCATTCTGTGTTTTTGTGAGGAAAATGGCTAATAAACTTTAACATGCCATATTACTGGAACATCTTATCTATTATATTCAAGAATAAGAAAAAGTTTGGAGGAAAACTAAAATATTAAATGTGTATATATTTTTTAAAAAAGATTCAGGCAAAGAAACTTGTAATTATCAGGTCTAGTTCAATTTAACCAAAACTTATTAAGTAATTATTATGGATGCAGTCTGAAAATTGGAACTCTGTCATTTTAATGATCAAAAACACTTAATTTTAGAAATAAAGTGCTATTCATTTATCGGAAATATGCTTTGTCATTGTTCCCTGCCAGTTGTTAGAGATTATAATAACAATTTTACAGATGTGCATATTTTCAACAATTTACTTTTTTATTAGCTAAGTCTATTCTAATCCCTTGCTTTTCCAGCAGATGTAGCTATAAACCAGAAATATTAAATATTTGAAATTAGTTTTAGTAGTCTATATTAAAATATTCTCAGATTGGGAAAGTCAGGCTATTGAGTCATTTTGATGACAATGTCTTCCCATACTTCTTTCTCTCTTCCCCCCACCTCCTTAGGACATTTGGAGAATTCTTTCCTATTTACTGAGAAAATTCATATTGATGATAATGTTGACATAGTCTTTACTTTGCTGCAAAGCTGTTCCTTGAATAAATATTAAAAGACAGAATTTTACTCATTGGATGCTAATTTTAATTTCTAAAGGAAGCAGTGGTACCTAAGGATTAACTGCTTATTCCATACCTAAGTCAGCCTCAGTGTCTGATATGGGACTGTTTCTCATGTAATGAATTACTTTAGGACTCAGTGCCTTAGCCCTGTTGAGGGGCCAACGATCCCATTAACATCCTAGAATACGTCCTCCAAGTGCTGACTCTGTAGTCGTCAGGGTCATGCCCCATGTACTCCTCTCTCATCCCTAGCTATTTTCATCAGTATGTCCTGTTCTTCTTCCCACCCTCCCCTCATCCTCCCACTAAGACTAAGCTACTGACCCGCTGAGCTGGCCTTGGGTGGGACCTTGAGCTTGTGGTTCCATGTCACGATTTCCAGGTGATGTCCTCAGCGCCTTGGCTAACGTTTCTGGCCGCAAACACCCCTCGACAGTCCAGGTGAAGCAGCTGAAGATCTGCCTGCCTATGATGCCAGTAGTGCTTCATCTTGTGACCTCACAGGTAGGATTCACTTTTATAAATGAAAAAAGGGAACCCAAAGTTGACTCAATCATCTTTCACCTTACTAATTGCCTTACTTATATGCCAGAATTTTTATACATTATTTGAAATAAAGCTTTCCATATGTGTGAGGATTCAGTCTACCTGGACTCTTTTCCTACAGGTATTCCGCCCTCAAGTTGTCAATGAGGAGTTTCTTTTCAGTTGTGGGACTTTGCTTGTAAGTAATGCTTTTGATTTTTCAAGTTCATATGTGGTGCTTCTGCTGCCTCTGGGATTGTGTGTCAATGGAGTAATTTAAAAATCCAAGTGGTATTCAATTTTCTCCGGGGAAGTGACCTTTTTTTTAATCCCTTGGCTGTAATAAAATTTGACATTTGGAAGAAAATGAATTCCTTTCCAATAATGTATTTGTTCAGTAGACAGCCACAAATAGGGTGAACTTCTCCATAGAAACGTGCTTACAGATTGTGATATTAAATATCATGAAGAATCCTAAAAAAGACAAAATGGCTGAAAACAGAATTTAGAGAATACTTTATAGTTAGTATCAATGATTTCTTACATTGTTCAATAATGCATTTTCTTAATTTAAATGATCATGTCTTCAGATTATATGTGCTGTTTTTTAAAAATTTAATTTTGATATTATGAACAGCAATGGAAAGCAGTATATTATATTGTTTTTCACCTCAGTCCTCCGTTCAGTGGCCTATTATTTCCAGGCATAAGAGTAAATATCTTGGCAATTATGTTATCTTTTTCTCCTTGCCAGTAATAGTTCCCTTCTTTTTAGCTGATGAAATGCTGAGCCATATAACAGAGAAAACTGAGACATTTGTCACCTTCAGCATCTCCTGAATCTTACTTTGATATTAACAATACAAACTTTCAAAAATGTCATGAATCTCTGTATTTAAAATACGGTAGTAATTTGCCTTTGTATTCTTAGTTCAGATTGTAAAAATGATTGTCACTCACAAAAGAGAAGGACTTTTTTGAGATGCTATTCTTCAGGGAGAGGTAGGATGTTTTGAAGTATGAATGTTCCTTATAGGTCATTAACTGTAAAGAATCCATGTATTCAAGGAATGTAGTAAAAATGATTCTATATTTTCCAGCTTCTTATAATTGCATTTCTCCAGAGTGCCAAATTAAATTTCTTTGCATATTCATGAAACTGCATCCTTTTAGAAACATTCTTACCCCGATTTTCAGGGAATGACTTGTATTTCTAACTGGGAAATTGTTTTAGAATGACTATCTCATAGAAATCCACTGAAAGGCATAAAGACCACTTATCCACAAATCAGGAAATCTGGATTCTAGTTCTCACCTGCATTTTTCAATTTTCTACCTACAGTTATCAAACCCCTTCACTCTGAAATTTATTTAACTTTTCTGTTAAATGAAAAGTTAGGACTAGATCATCCTTAATGGCCTTTCTAGTTCTAATATTCTTTGAATCTATCATGAATTTTGCTGCCATGGTCTAATTTGGGGATTTGACTGCTGATGAATTATATTGATTCACATAGTTCTTCATCCATTTTGGAGGACATTTAGCTTCTTCACCTCATCCTTGAAAAATCTGGAAGGATGGAATGAACCAAAATTTAAATAATGGGATGATTCGACAAATGAATAAATTATTTGAAATATTTTCACCAAACCCTTGTACATTCTCATAGTTTCAAGTTGAGAAGAGCTAGGCCTTTTTTTCTCCCTATAATTTTATCTGCTGTTGGACTGCTATCATAAGACTTTCATGGCTGTAATCTTCAAGTATAATATTTTTCATTTTTATAAATCAGAATCACACAAGATTTAGCAGTTACCATGCTGAAGGAGCAGAGGACTTGGAATTTGATATTCCAGACAGCAAAAGAGCCAACAACTAAGAATAATCTCTTCACAGAACAATATAATCCTTTGGGGAAAAAAATGAAAATTTAATGAAATAGGAGACTTTCAAGCATTCTCATGAAAAGACCATAGCTGAATAGAAAATTTTACTATTAAATTTAGACTGAAGAGAAACATAAACATGAAAAAAATCATAAAGAGCTCAATAAGGGCAAACTTTTACCTTTTCTATATGGGAAGATTATATATGTACCTTTATCATTATTAGGGGAATTAGAAAGCTTCTACATAGGAGTGTGTAGTAATATAAAAAAAATGGATAGGTAAAAGAGACTGATGCCCTGGGAGAAGGGAAATAATGAGAGAGACAATGGAGAAAATTATATCACATAAAAGAGGTTTGCAAGATAGGACTTTTAAAGTAGAGGGGAAAATGGGAAAGGGGTAAGTGGGGAGCATTTGGCTTCACTCTTATCTAAATTGGTTTAAAGAGGGAATATACATATATATATATATATATATATATATATACATATATACATGCACATACATATACCCATGTAGATGTATATGAATATATGTATGTATATATATATATACACACACATCTATACACATGTTTATACATATATACACATCTATATATCTCAGTTGGTAATAGAAATCTATCTTACCCAACAGGGAAGTAGGATGGGAAGTTGAAAAGAACAAGAGAGTGTGATTAAAATAGAGGTCAGAGAAAAGAAGATAGTAGTCAGAAGCAAAACAGGAGGGACAGGATAGAGAGACAAGAATAAACAGAAGAAAATATGATGGAAGGAGATAACATAGTAATCATAACTGTGAATGTGAATGGAATAAATACCATAAAAACATAAAGTATAAAACAAAACTAAGCCATAAAATAGAAGCAGAATGACTTATAAATCAGAATACAATATAGTTTTTGTTTGTTTTTATTTTTACAAAAAACCATACTTGAAAGACACACACAGATTTAAAATAAGGCACTAAAGGAGAATCTATTATGAAGTAAAAAGATAATCATCTTAGACAAAGCAAAAGCAAAAGTAGACTTAATTCAAAGAGATAAACAGGGAAACCACATTTTGCTACATACACAATGAAGTAATATCAGTACTTGACATACACCTACCTAATGGCAAAATATCCAAATTCTTAAAGGAAAAGTTAAATGAATTATAGTAGGAAATAGACAGTACAATCACACTAGTTGGAGACTTTAAATTTCCTCTCTCAGAGGTAGAAAAATTTAACCTTAAGTAAGAAAGAAATTAAGGAGATGAATAGAATTTTTAAAAAATTAATATGACAGACCTCTAACAAAAAATCAATTGGTAATAGAAAGGAATGTACTTTTTTTCTCAGCTACACATCGCACCTTCACAAAAATTGGTCACATAGGGTATAAAAACCTCAAAATCAAAAGATGAAAAACAGAAAGTTTAAATGCATCCTCTTTATACTATAAGAAAAATTACATTTGAAGAAGACCATTGAAGAATAAATTAAAAACTAATTGGAAGCTAAACAATATAATCTTAAAAATGAATGGATAAATGATTAAATCATAGAAATAATATTTTCTTCATTAGACAACATTTCTAAATTTGTGAGATGTGGTCAAAGCAATAGTTAGGGGAAAATATCTGAATGTGTACATCAGTAGGAGAGAGAAAGAGTAGATCAATGAAATCAGGCACACAATTAAAAAATACTAGAAAAGGAACAAATTAAAATTTTAGAATCAAACCCAAAGTGGAATTACTGAAAAATCAAAGAGGAGGTTAATAAAATTTTAAGTAAAAAATATTGAACTGATAAATAAAATTAGGAACTGGTTTTATGGGGGGAATAGTTAAACCATTGATTAATTGAATTTTTAAAAATAGAGATGAAAACAAAATTATCAGTATCAAGAATAAAAAGAGTAAATGCTTCCTCAATAAAAATACAATTAAAACAATTATTAGGAGTAATTTTGCCCAGTTATATAATGGTAAAACAGACAATTTATGTGAAATGCGTGAATATCTATGATAATATAAATGCCCAGATTAGCAGAGGAGGAAATAAAATACTTAAATAACTTCATCTTAGAAAAAGAAATTGAACAGAGAGGCTTGGAGAAACTTACATGAACTGATGCTGAGTGAAATGAGCAGAACCAGGAAATCATTATACACTTCAACAATAATACTGTATGAGGATGTATTCTGATGGAAGTGGATACCTTCGACAAAGAGAAGATCTAACTCAGTTTCAATTGATCAATGATGGATAGAATCAGCTACATCCAGAAAAGGAATACTGGGAAATGAATGTGGACTACTTGCATTTTTCTTTTTCTTCCCAGGTTGTTTTTACCTTCTGAATCCAATTCTTCTTGTACAATGAGAGAACTGTACGGATCTGCACACATATATTGTGTCTAGGATATACTTTAACATATTTAACATAATATAAAACTGCCTGCTATCTAGGGGAGGGGGTGGAAAGAGGGAGGGAAGGGAAAAGTTGGAACAGAAGTTAGTGCAAAGAACAATGTTATAAAAATTATCCATATGTTATGTCAATAAAAAGTATAATTAAAAAAAAGGAAATTGAACAAGCCATAAGTGAGCTCCCTAAGAAAAATGCCAAAGGACCAGATGAATTTACAAGTTAATTCTACCATATATTTTAGGAACAATAATTCCAATATTTTATCCTCTATTTGGATATTTGTCCTTTTATGACACAAACATGGTTTTAATAGCTAAACCATGAAAAGCTAAAACAGAAAGAAAACTATAGACCAATTTCTGTAATCAATATTGATATAAAAATTTTAAATAAAATGTGTAGCTAAGACATTACAGAAATATATGACAAAGATCATATACTATGATCAGGTGGGCTTTACTAAGCACACTAAGAATGGGGTAGGCTTAGTAAAGAATGAAGGGATGATGTAGTATTAGGAAACTTTCAGCATAATTACAAAACCAATAGAAACCATATGATTATCTCAATAGGTGTATAAAAAGCTTTTGACAAAATACAACACTCATTCCAATGAAAAACACTAGAGAGCATAGGAATAAAGGGAGCTTTCCTTAACACGTTAAACAGTATCTATCTAATGCTAGGGACAAACCTTATCTGTAATGGGGATAAAATTTGAAGTCTTTCCAGAAAGATCAGGAGTGAAGCAAAAATGTCCATTATCAATACTATTATTCAATATTGTACTAGAAATACTAGTTCTAGTAATAAGACAAAAAAAAAGAAATTGAAGGAAAATAGACATTGAGGAAACTCAACTATCACTTTTTGCAAATGATATGATCTTAGAGAACCCTAGAGAATCCACTAAAACCTAGCTGAAATAATAATTTCAAGAGAGTTGTAAGATATAAAATAAATCCATGTAAATCATTAGCATTTCTATATGCTATATACTAATAAAAGTCAACAGGAAAACATAGAAAGAGAAATTCTTTTTAAAGTAAGTGCAGACAATATAAACTACTTGGGAGTCTTATCTGCCAAGACAAACTCAGAGATTATATGAATATAATTACATAATTCTTTTCCACATGATTATATAAATATTAATTGCTCATGGGTAGGCCCAGCCAATATAAGAAAAATGACAGTTCTAAGTTAATTTACTTGTTTAATGCAATACTAATGAAACTATTAAAGAGTTACTTTATAGAAAGAGAGAATAGTAGAGAAAATAGTAACAAAATTCATTTGGAAGAACAAAAGATCAAGAATATCAAGGGAATCAATGAAAAAAAGGTTAAAGAAGAAGTAGCAATATCAGAACTAAAAGAGTATTGCAAAGCAGTAATCATCAAAACAATTTGGTACTGATGAGGAAATAGAGTGATGGTCCACTGGAATAGATCTCTTATACAATAAGCAATAGTAAATGACCATAGTAAAAATAATATTTAATAAACCTAAATATCTATAGTTTTGGAGTAAGAACTCAAAATTTGACAAAAATTCCTTGGAAAACTAAAAACTGGTTTGGCAAAAACTAGGCATACACCAACATTTTATACTGTTTACAAAAAAAAAAAAAAAAGACGTAAAGGGTGATATAAATAAATGGGGAGAGCTTGGGAAATGTTCCTATCATGTCTATGGATAAGAAGAAAATTTAGTACCAAACTTGAAATAGAGAAAATTATAAGAATTAAAATAGATAATTTTGAATATATAAAATTAAAAAAAAAACTTTTGCACAAACAAAATTAATGCTGTCAAAATTAAAAAGAAAACAGAAAATGGGGGAGATTTCATAAAAGATTTCTCTGATAAAGTCCTCACTTCTCAAGTATAGAAGGAACTAAACCAAATTTGTAAAAAACAAGAAGCATTTCCCAGGTGATAATCAAATGATATAAACAGGAAGTTTTCAGAAGAGGAAATCAAAACTATCAATAGTTACATATAAAGTGTTTTAAATCCCTGTTGATTAGAAAAATACAAATTTAGACAACTCAGAAATGCCATCACATATTTATCAGGGTAGCTGACATGATAGAAAAACAGCAAATGCTGGAAAGGATGTTGAAAAAATAGGGTCAGTAATACATTGGTAGTAGAGGTACAAATTGATTCAACCATTCTAGAGAACAATTTGGAATTATGTCCAAAGAGCTATAAAACAGTACATACATTTTGACTCAGCAATATCACTGCTAGGTCTAAATCCCAAAAGCATCAAAAGGAAGAGAAAAGGACCTATTTTTGTAAAAATATTTAATGCAACTCTTTTTGTGGTGATAAAGAATTGGAAATTGATGGGATGGCATCCATTGGAGAACAATTGGACAAATCGTGTATGATTATGATAAGATATTTGCAACTCAAAATTAAAAAAAATTGTTATAAATTTTTAAAATGTACTTGGGAAATATTTTTAAAAATAAGAAAAAATAATTTTAAAAAAGTGTAAGCATGAATTCTCCCTTTTCAGTTACTTTTATTAAGTCCTGGATTCAGGAAAGGAGGAACAGAAATTATGCTTTCAATGTGGCTGTTTTTTTGCTGGAATCTTTACTATGAATGTTCCTTTCAAACCAAAGTCTCTCAGCCCAGATCCCTGGCTGTCTCTGTTCCTTTCTCTAGCCCTCCAAAAATGAGTCTCCCATCTTCCAAGTTCATCCTCCTCTACTTGTTATTTAAAGTATCCCATTGCTCCTCTTCACACATTCCAAATTCAGCCTGACTGGCCCAATAACAGCAGTTCCTGAGCTCAGGGTTCATATGCATCTTTGCCTTTCAAAAGCTTTCTCTGACCCCTGCAGTGCACCAACTAGCGTCTTGTCATCTGTGCAGAACCATTACAAAGCCCCTAAGTTCTCTCAACTTCTCTTTTTCAAATTACATTAATTTCACTTATGTTTTGTAAAACATAAGTTCCTTACCAGTGAAAATTGTTTAATTTTAGCCTTGCATTCTTAGCACCTCGCATTGTGCCTGGCACATAGTAGGTACTTAATAATTGTTTGTTTAGTTGCATTTAATGGATAACTGTACAATAAAATATTAGAAGGCAAGTCATGTAAGTTTAGTTCTTGAGGTTTTGAATTAGGTTATGTTGGTTAATAAGAGATTTTGACATTGTGAATATATTTTGGGGGCATAATGTTGTACTACATTGTGTTCATCGTGACCGACCTTTTCACAATGTTGCTTGATTAATGAGCTAGAAAAGACCCCTTGGATTATTTGCACTTCATCTTCTGTTTTGATTAGTTCACAAGTGGCTGATGGTTGACAGAAAATTAACTTGTGGTTTTTACTTGGATCCAACAGAAAAATTCAACAATATTGATGTTTTGAGGAAAAATGAAATTCCTACCTCTAATCAGAAAGGCTAAGTTTTAAATTAAAAGAAAGAGAAAAAACATTCTTCTAATTCCACATAACTTTAATAGCTACAAATCATATGATAGATTCTTACAAATGATGATTATAAATGTAAATAATTATCAGCAACAACAATCAAAATGCTTTTCCCAAGTGCTGCCTTGCAAAGGTCAAATAAAGATGATAACCCTATTTATTGGGGGCAGTTAGTGGCAGGCTTTCTTTTTCTCTGATTTTCAGTGAATTGCTTTCTTCTTTCAGCAAATGTCTGTTGAGCACCTCCCATGTGCTGTGCCCTATTCTAGACCTCGAGGGGAAACAGATTCGTGAGAATCTTTGATTACAAGAAGCCTACAAAGTAATAGGGAAGATCAAATATGTATATAGATGATAAATAGATAAGGAATACAGTTTAAGGTTATTGAGGAGTGGAATACGTGGTTTAATAAAAAGTCTGCTGCTCAGGAGGGACCTTATTTTTTTCCCCTGCTCTGATATTTCCTGGTTATAGGACTCTGAGAAAGTCACTTAACACTGCCAGTCTCATTTTCCTCATCTCTACAATGGGTAGGATGATATTTAGAGTTCCTACCTCATGGGAGCACTTGTCAAACTTGAAGCTGTATAAATGTGAGCTCTTGTTAACACGTCTGCCTCCTTCACCACTGGGATATCCAAGTGAGCCCAGCAGAGCATCAGGGTTGGGCAGGCTCCATGCCCAGGTCAACCTGGGTGCCAGCCCTGCCAGCTGGTCCTGAAGTCAGAATTGGAGGCCTGGCCTCTACACTTCCCAGCTCGAGGATGCTGGGAAAACACAGGGCTTCCAGGAGATGGAAAGGCTTTTATTATCCAGCGCTCAAAGATGCAAATGTTCAACAAGTTCCCCAGATGTGGGTCCTTGTCATATTTTGTTATTACCAATTCCTATATTAGGGGTTCATGGATGAGGGTTAGTGGAGAACATGGTTTGATGAGGAGAAGATAGGAATCCAAGGCAGAGTGAGCACCCACAGAGAGCAGATGACGGGTGAGCTTTTACAGGGAGTCATCCATTGGGTGCCTTGGGGACGGGGAGGTGAAGGGCTGCTGTTGGGAAGGGTCACCAGCTGCGGCCTGGTCGTGACTACACGTGGCAAAGCGGTTTTTTTCTGAACTTTTTGGCTCCCGAAAGGAGGCTGATGGGAGTTACTGTGCTTATCTCAGGGAATATGTTGTATAAAGCCCTGCCATCTTGGAATTAATAAGCTCTGTTGGATGTGGTACCAGAACAACTGGGATTAACAGTACAACTGAAGAGTGTGGTTGGAGCTCTAGGTCTGAGAAGGTCCCAGAGCTCTCTGCCTTCTCTTGACTGACATAGCAGGACAGGGAAAATAGGGAATGTGGCAAAAGAAGTCAGGAGCTTCAGCATGAGAACTCTGGAGGCAGCATCCCAGTGTTTCAGGAGATATCTGGAGCTTTCTTGTTACGGGGCACTGGTGGAAAAACCTTGACCATGTCACATATAAACATGCCACTGGGTGACCATTGGGTTTTCAGGATGAAAAAGCCTCTCCTTTGGCTAGGACCCTGAGCTAGATGCTAGGGATATGAGGAGAAACCTCTGCCTCCACTCAAGCAGGGTATACCACAGGCAATATGCCAAAATCCCAGTGGCTGTTCAGTCTTATTCCCTCTGACAGCTAGCTCCGTCTCCTCATCCTTGTGACCCGTCCGGGTGCCTACAGCTGTATGTGTCAGAGACAGGAGTTAAATCCAAGCCTTTCTGACTCCACCATATGCTCAGAATTGCATCCACTGAGTTGGTATGGTGTGGATAGGAATAATAAACTTATTTTTAAAAAGAAGTAACCCAAACTATAAAATAACTCACAAAGTTACCATATAATCATGAAAAATATTATTTCCCTGTTGGATCAATGATTGTATTAGTCTATAATATTAGACCATTATTTATAACATTAGTCTATAACATGCTTTATCACTTATTAGGTTATCACATCAGAAAAAGATAAAGCCTGAAATTATCATATATAAACTCTCACCATTATTTACAGCATACTTTTCTCTTAGCTCCTAAACTTTAACTTAGTGAAATATAATGGATGGTAAAACAAATTGTGGAGAGGATTGCTCCCTTACTGGCAACTAGAAATCAGTAGCATGTCCTTTGTATCACGTTTGAAAGTCACATCCTGGTGTAAAAATGAAATCAGAAGAGTGGAAATAAATTAAAGGACAGAGGAGCATTAGGAAGAACAGTTTAGCATTTACTCATCCCTAATCATTAATATTTCATCCTCCCAGCTTCTCAGTGGGGCCACTGAAGAATATTTTGGTACCTGGGGCATAATACTGGGTCACTTTGGAAGCTTCTCAAAAGCTGGTGGGAATATTCACTGCATCTCCTTCCTTTTCGCAGCTTTCTTGTAAGGGTGCCAGAGATGGGTTTTTGTTTTCCCTGAATTTTTTAATGATCCTGTTTAAGGTGAACAGAGAGCATCAGAGGAGAGCTTCAGTACTTGTTTCTCAGGCTATTTCTTGTCAGCGGCGTAATTAGAGCAGCCTCCCTGGTTCTCTGCACCTTCTATCCTGTACTCAGTCAGCCCTGCATCCCTCACTTTGGGGTACAGGCAGAAAAACCCTGCCGAGCCATTCTCCCCAAATCCTGCCGGTCCTAGTCATAAGTCCCACATAGCTATTCTCTTTAGTTGGCCCTGATCTGGAAATCCTTCCAGTCAAGCAAACTTCTGTTTTTAATTCCTGCCTCTGATTCCCAAACCTAAAATATCCTTTCCCTTTCTCCTTCCAAAGTTAAAACTCACTTGCCCCTTGAGCAATACAGCCTGCCTGTGTTCAGCTTCTTGTTCCTTGGTCCCAGAAACTTTGGGAGCTCATGTTCATAATTCTCTCTAACCTCATTAGCTTTAAGGTTTATGATTTCCATTTATGCATCATATCTTTATCTTACCCATTCCTAGCTCCATGATTGATTTTTAAAACAATCTATACTACCTAGTACTCAAGTCTGCATATGGTGGACAATCAATAAACACTGTCTGACTGAATGTACTGATTTTGAGAAATCGAGTCTCAAATGTATTCTCACTTCTGCTTGATGTTATCTCTTTGGGAATATCGGCTTTAATCTTCATTTATGACTTCTGCCCATATGCTTATTCCCTTAACTTAGATTCATAGCTCTCAGTATGTTCGAGAAAGATCTGGCGGCCACAAATCTGACTTTTGTATAAGTGGAATCATACGTTACATAGTTTAATGGCTAATCATTAAGTTAGATTTTTATATTATGTAAATATTCTTCCATTTACTACTTTTGAGTTTTTTCCAACTTTACACTTATACTCGGTCTACTTTAATATTTTATATAAAATATATGTAACTATAAATATATGTAAAATGTGCAAATATGTATAAATATGCAAGTAATGATCCTGGATATTTATGTATGTATAATGGGGATGTATATATGTGTGTCTGTGACTATATATGTGTAATTGGTCCTGGCAGTATAGCAGTATTGATCTAAATGTTTAGCTATGTGGATAGCACTTAATGTCATAAATGAATTGTTTAATAAAGAAGAACAGTGGTTCTTTATGCTTAGCAATAATCACTTGTATTTTGGACGCTATATTTATGTCAATTTAAAAATTATTTTTATTTTTACAGAATCATATTAAGTCCATAGACTCAGGAGAAACCAATATAGATGGAGCTATAGGTAATATTTCCTAAGTCCATTTTTACCTCTTCATTTAAAGTATTTTGGCATTATGTTTTGTATCATAATAACAAAATCTTGCAATGATCATTTTATTCCTAGGTCCTACAGCATCAGAAGAATTGATCAAGATTACTTTATTAGCTTTTGAAGCAGTAACACAACATCCAGTCTTGCTGACACATTTTCGCTCTACGGTCAGTTCTGCTAAATTTTTTTTGGGGGGGGGGTTGTAGAATATTATTTAATTCTTTATTACAAATTATGCAAATCAGTGCAGTTTCTATTTCCACACTTTCACAATGCTGTCTCTTGAAGCAGTTACTCTAAAGCTTTGTGTAGTCTGGAACATAGTGGTATTTTAGAAAAATTATTAGTCTGTTCATTGAGTAAGTTCTTCATAATGCAGGATTTCCAAGTAACATATTGATAAATTAGCATTGTTCTTAAATAATAAATGTTTTACTGTGTTAAGGGTTATACTGGAATTCAAGACAGAACTTTTGCAATTAATTCCACAAACATTTATTGAGTCCTTGCTAAGACATTGTTCTAGGTACTAGTGAGGAAAAAATGAGTCAGCCATGTTCCTCGCCTCAGAGAGCTTATGGGAGACCTTTTACTTTGGCCATTTCTTATAGCTCCCTTTCTCCCCAAAGCCCATGAAGAGAAGCTGTTCTGCTGGGATGTCTGATATCAGACACTAAGAGTATGCCTTGGGCTAAACCAGTTTTTCTGTTTCTCTGTCTAGTTCCAGCTGAGATCTACAGAACCAGGGGGAATGGAAGATATCCAGTGGGATGGTAACTGGATCAGAACCCTTGGGTCCAGATTAGATTTAAGTTGGATCCAGTTTAAGTTCTACCCCTCCCCCTTCCTTTATCTGGTGCCTCCTGAAAGTTAGTTCTCTTTACTTGCGTTATAGGAGTATGTCACTATCTTTTCCTGGGCCTCTGGTTTTACTTCTTCAAAATGGAGATGATGACATTTTTATTGCCATGTTTTAAAATGAAGAAAGCTCATAATAATCTTTAAATAGCATATATATATCCATACATTAAGAGTGCTGTCAAACAGGCTTTTCTTCCCAAGTTTAATTATTATAATTTTCATGATTTTCATGACAGGTTAGTAGAGGACCTGGGCACAGGGTCCTTTGCTGACACATGTTCGCTCTTTGAGCCTGGGAATGACACTTAAGGGTTTGGGCATCAAGCGACCTCTCCAAGATGGATTTTGGGGAGGAGTTTTGCTACAAGTTTTCTTCATCTGGTATTTCCTTCTGTCTGGGACAGCAGAGTCCGATGCCTAACCCTGTTTCTGTAATTGGGAAGAGTTATTTTTGAAATATGGAAAATTATCACCAACCTTCCTTGATCATTTGCATAGCAATCTTTTCCTCTTTCTTCCAGTGAAGCTTTAGTTACCCAGTTATGATCTTAAATCTGTTTCCTTAATGAAAAAATGTCCTGAATTTAATGAGTTAAGTTGGAAGATCTTTCAGTAACTGTCTTCCATTTAACTTGAAGCTTAATTAGTTTATTACCAGATGAAGAGACTCTGGCATACTAATTATTTGATATACAGCCTTGCATTATTGTGGAGAAAACTGTTGCTTCATCTTACATGATGCATACAAAATATTTTTAGAATGCTGTAACTCATGGGATATCGTCTAATTACCTCTTCAGGATCATGACTAGAATCCAAGAATATAAATACACTGTAGTGGATATAGGAGCATAGTAAGTACCGTTTGAAAAGCTAAAGTAAACCATATTAAAGAATCCAAAGAAATACTTCATTATACAGAAAAATAGCTTTTATATTGACCAAAAGTGTTTCTCTCATATTGGTCTTAGATTTCAGGATAGTTTAATTATATAAAGCTGGTAACAATTAGTGTTTTAAAGAGCACTGAAACGTATCAGACTGTTTTTGTTTTTAGTGAAAAGGATGACTATTAGTTTTTTTAAAAGGAGCACAAAATATATGATTTCCATATTAGGAGTGTTGGACAAATATATCCCAAATGCATTTCTACAGTAGCTTAAGAATTAACTAAGTCCTGATGTGTTTATTACTTGTTTCTGAAGAATTTAGTTTTTGACAGTCTACTATTAGATATTTCCTTATGCCATGGTTTCAGTTTTAATCTGCAAAGGGATAAATAAGATCTTTGTTATTTATTGAAATATTCATTAATTTGTAGATAATCCCCAATTTTATTTATATTTGACTTATATATACCCATTACATACAAATGTCTACTCTTCCTCTATCAATCAGGCCTGGCCTCAGGTCTTCAGCCTTAGTTTTATCATCCAATCTTCCCTCTCAAGGGCTATTTCTTCTTTCTGTTTTACTTTTTGCTTTACAGTACTCACCTGAGCATTGATGATCAAGTTTAAGTCTTAATTTAATTTTAAAGACAGCTTCATTTTACTCCAGTCTTCATTTATATATACATGGACCTGACTTTTATTATATAATTAAATTTAAGGTCCTTTCATGGTGAGGAGAAGCAGAACAACAAAAAGAATTGGGGGATGGGGGCATCTGTTTTACCTTTTGACTGTAATTAGCAAGCCAGATTGTTCTAAAAAGTGACTCTTGGAGTTCCAATCCATTGAAGCTTTTTGCCTCTAAACTTCCAATCCTCCTTACGTCTTCCCTTGTGCTCCCTCAGCACCATTCTGTTCCAGAGTCCCTTCCCATAAGATCTGTTGTCAGTGGTTTGAAACAGAGGCCCAAGTGCCTTTGCAATGGGAATTTAGCCTTCTAAGATGGAATTCTAAACTCATTTTCTTATAGAAACTTGATGTCCTTGTTCTGTGGTGCTTTTGGTAGGGTAGATCATGGATCATAGATCAATTACAGGATTTTAGAGCTGGGTGTCCCTTTAATTATTATCAGAATTTTTAACTTCCATGAGGACAGAAATCCTATGCTCTGCAAATAGAAGGTGCTTAATAATTATTTCTTGAACTGAATTAATTCTAGTCTAACTGCCTGCCTACCTCCTCCTGTATAATTAAGATACTGAGGCCCACACAATTAAGTGATTTGCCCAAAGTCAAAAACCTAATTAGGAGCAGAGCCAGTACTATCTTTGAGGTCTATATGAAGCACTGAATTGACTTTTGTTTACAGACATCCTGGAAAATGCAGTCAAATTTTGAACAATTACCTTAGGAAAAAACTTTTTGAATATAACCCCTAGTTATATTAGGGACATAATCAAAATCTCAACCTTTTGTAGGTATTGAAAGTGGGAATCTAATACTATGAAAAAATCAGTAGATTGATTATCAAAACTAAATTGGTTTTAGTTTAGTTTAATAATAAACTATTAAAAATAGAATTGGTAATATTGTGCACATTTATTTTTGTCAAATTCAGGTCATAGCCATTGGAGGAGCCTTTTCCTAAAATGATCCTTTCACTATTATTAATAGTCTCAAAAGAAACTTAAAAGAAATGAGGCTCCTTTATCATTATTTAAAAGAAGGAATTGGAAGAACAGGATTGTGATAGGTGATGTCTTTGAGTCTTGCCATGTTTAGTCTGTAAACCTTTGCTTTGTGTCATTAAAATTATATATTTTAAGACATGATTAATAGCTATCTCAAAAGTTGAATTAATTTATTTCAGCTATATTTTATTATTTGATAAATTATCCCATTGACACTTGATAATTTAAACTGTGCCAATCTAAACACTGCCTTGTAGTTATTTATAGATGAGCATGCTTCTATTTAAGAAACTATGAATCAAGAACTCCAATCTTCTGATCTCCATATCAGTGGGTTTTGATCATTATTCTTCTTACGTTTGTTTATAAATGGATTCTTGTTTTTCTGTGTACTTGAACTTTCTTAGTTTATGTTCACCCTAAGGACCTTCTTTTTGTGACAGTCATCTGGAAGATACATTGCCCAACTCATTTGAACCTTTTCCATAATTCTACAAATTGATAAAGTAAAAACAAAAAATTTGAGAAATGATTGAAACTTGACATTATATTTTCCTCTTTAATTCTACCCAAAACTTGTCCTAAATGCTGTCCAAATCGTGGTAGCAATCCAACAGATGATGATTGAAGTTCAATCATCATCTGTTGGATTGCTACCATGATTCCTGGTTACCTCTCCTTCCTAGTTTTTTGAGGGATTAGGAGGAAGGAAACACCTGAGTTCTTATGCAGATAGAAAATAGAAACCCAATTAGATTAGAACTCTGAATACAAGTAATAGAGATTGACAGCAGCAATAGAGTAGCTTGAAAGAAAAGGCAAAGTTGAGTATGATCTGGCTGTATAAAAGCAAAACCTCTTAGAAAAAATGGTAAAAATATTGTGTTATATAAATGAGATGCAGAGGAAGAATAGACACTGAGGCATTGGGTGGAGGGAGGGCTCATAATTCTGAAAACCTACCCACATCGGGAATGAGTTAAATAGGTAACACTATATATATACTGGAAAGTTTAGCACCCTCCAAAATCTATAAAGAAATAAGGAGGCAGAGGGATATGCAAAGGTTTGGAGAAGAAGACAAGGGAGGGATCCATGGGTGGGGGGAAGTTAAGTAATAACAAGACAAGGAGCAAAATTAAAGCAGAAGTATGAGAAAAGTATACTTGATTAATTTTACTTCCTCACAGTAACATCCCACCAAGATAATAGAAAAATTTAAGTGGCTACTGAGTGTAACATTTTTTAAAATGTCATTTTGACACAGTTAAAATTGTACTGTTCTACAAACATGGTGGACTGAGTCTTAGGTTAAACTCAAAGATCAATTAAAAGTTTGTTATTAGCAAAGTTTTCCAAAATATTTTTCTTTCAGATAGTTATAGGTTGACACTTATACAACATAAATCTGTGCATATAATTCTTCTCTCTCCCTTGTCTATCCTTATCCCTACATTAAAAAAAAAGTATTTCCATGTAGTATAAACCATGAAGAGTTGACACTGTCATAGAAGATTAAATTCTACATCTATTTTTCATATTGTTGTTGACATTTGCATAATCTTGCATCACAGAGACATCAGATTTTAGATCAAATGGAACCATACATATGTGTAGCCCAATTTTATTTTTTGATGCCTCGGGAAATTTAGGCCCCAGATTTTTAAGTGACATGGTCCAAATTACACAGATAGTTAGGGAAAGACCTCAACTTTTAGATTCCTAAGCCTGTATTCTTTTGCTCATTGCTTTTCTTGTTAATTGTTGTAGTTTACTTAGTAAGTTGTGTCTGCTTCATTGGGACCCCCATGGACCATGCCATACCAGGCCCTTCTATTCTTCCCTATCCTTGGAAGTCTGCCTTGGTTTGTGTTTATTGATTCCATGAACCTATCAATCTCATCCTCTATTATCCTCTTCCTTTTGTCTTCAGTCTTTCCCACAACAGAGATTTTTCCAGTGTGTCTCATCTTCTTATGTGGACATAGTACTGAAGCTTCAGCTTCTGTATTTGACCTCCCAGTAAATAACCTGAATCAGTTTCTTTAAGTATTGAATGATTTGACTTGCTGTCCAAGGGACTCTCAAAAATCTTCTCCATCACCATAATTTGAAAGCATCAATTCTGTGACACTCAGCTTTTCTTATAGTTCAATTCATAGCCATACATTTTTATTGGAAAAACCACAGCTTTGGACCTCTGTTAGCAAGGTGATATCTCTGCTTTTTATTATGTTATCCAGATTTGCCAAAGTTTTCCTTTCAAGGAGGAAGCATCTTTTATTTCATAACTGCATTCACCATCCACAATGATCTTTGAGCCCAGGAATATAAAATCTGATACTGCTTCCATTTCTTCTCCCTCTATTTGCTAGGAAATTATGGGACTAGTTGTCCAGCTTTTAGTTTTTTTAATGTTAGGCTTCAGGTCAGCATTTATACTCTCCTCTTTTTTCTCTTATTTTATTTTATTTTTTATTAAAGTTTTTTATTTTCAAAACACATGCATAATTTTCAACATTGACCCTTGCAAAATCTTGTGTTCCAAATTTTTCCCTCCCTTCCCCCATCTACTCACCTAAACAGCAAGTAATCCAATATATGTTAAGCATGTGCAGTTGTATACATATTTCCACATTTATCATACTGTACAAGAAAAATCAGATCAAAAAGGAAAAAATGAGAAAGAAAACAAAAGCAAGCAAACAACAACAAAAAGAGTGAGAATGCTATGTTGTGGTCCATACTCTGTTCCCACAGTCCTCTCTCTGGGTGTATATGGTTCTCTTTATCACAAGATCATCAAAACTGGCATCAGTCATCTCATTGTTGAGGAGAGTCATGTCCATCATAGTTGATCATTGTATAATCTTGTTGTTGCTGTATACAATGTTTTCTTGATTCTATTCACTTCACTCAGCATCAGTTCCTATAAGTCTCTTCAGACTTCTTTGAAATCATCCTGCTGATCATTTCTTGCAAAGTCTGAGTTAGGACCCTGGATGCCTTAGCATCAGCCAGAGTCAAGATAAGCAAAAGTCCTTGGTTTTAATTCTTGGTCTTTAGGGGGAGAAGTGAAGGGGACGGACACAAACTCTCCACAATCTCCCTTCTCCTTGTCCACCGTCAGTGACTGGCTTGTCTTACTCCACCCCCTAATCCTTTCTACAATTGTCTGTATACAGCAAAAGAACTAGCCAGCACAGAATAGTGGGAAGGACCATTTTCCAAGCATATGCTAAAAGAGTATTGTCCAATTGGTAATTAGCCTTAAGTGCTTAGTTGTCTGATTCCAGTGCACCTATTCAGAGTCTCAGCTCTTTACATCTTCTTACAGCACAATAATATTCCATAACATTCATATACCATAACTTATTCAGCCATTCTCCAACTGATGGGCATCCATTCAATTTCCAGTTTCTAGTCCCTATGAAAAGGGCTGCCATGAACATTTTTGCACATGTGAGTCCTTTCCCCTTTTTTATGATCTCTTTGGGATACAGACCCAGTAGAAACACTCCTGGATCAAAAGGGATGCACAGTTTGATAGATCTTTGGGCATAGTTCCAAATTGCTCTCCAGAATGGTTGGATCTGTTCACAGTTCCACCAACAATATATTAGTGTCTCAGTTTCCCTATATCCTCTCCAACATTCTTCATTATCTTTTCTTGCAATCTTGGCCAATCTGACAGGTGTGTAGTGGTATCTCAGAGTTGTCTTCATTTGCATTTCTCTGATCAATAGTGATTTAGAGTACCTTTTCATATGACTAGAAATGGTTTGTTTCTTCATCTGAAAAATGCCTGTTCATATGGCTAGAATTCTTATAAATTCGATCAATTCTTTATATATTTTAGAAATGAGGGCTTTATCAGAACCCTTGAATGAATTTTTTTCCCATTTTATTGCTTCCCTTCTAATCTTGTCTACATTGGTTTTGTTTGTACAAAACCTTTTTAATTTAATATATTCAAAATTATCCATTTTGCATTCAATAATGAACTCCATTTCTTCTCTGGCTACAAATTCCTTCCTTCTCCACAAATCTGAGAGGTAAATTGTCCTTTGTTCTTCTAATCTGCTTATAATATCACTCTTTATGTCTAGATCATGAACCCATTTTGACCTTATCTTAGTATACAGTGTTAGGTGGTAGTCAGAGCCTAGTTTCTGCCATACTAATTTCCAATATTCCCAGCAATTTTTGGCAAATAATGAGTTCTTAGCCCAGAAGTTGGGGTCTTTGAGTTTATCAAACACTAGATTACTGTAGTCTTGTGAACCTAACCTATTCCACTAATCAACTTCTCTATTTCCTAGCCAGTACCAAATAGTTTTGATGACTACTGCTTTATAATACAGGTTTAGGTCTGATACAACAAGACCACAGTCATTTGCATTTTTTCATTAATTCTCTCTAGATTCTTGACCTTTTATTCTTCCATATGAACTTTGCTTTTATTTTTTCTATCTCTGTAAAATAATTTCTTGGGAGTTTGATTGGTATGGCACTGACTAAGTAGATTAATTTAGGTAGTATTGTCATTTTTATTATACCTACCCATGAGCTCAACCTATCCATGAGCACTTGATATTTTTCCAGTTGATTAAATCTGACTTTATTTGTGTGGAAAGTGTTTTGTAATTATGTTCATATTGTTCCTGACTTTGCCTTGGCAAGTAGATTCCCCCAAATTTTATATTATCTCCAGTTATTTTAAATGGAATTTCTCTTTGTATCTATTGCTGCTGGACTTTGTTGGTAATATATAAAAATGCTTTTGATTTATGTAGATTTATTTTATGTTCTGAAGTTTTCTAAAGTTGCATATTGTTTCTAGTAGTTTTTAGTTGATTCTCTAGGATTTTCTAACTATATCAATTTATCATTTGTAATGACTGATGATTTGGTTTCCTCATTATTTACTCTAATCTCTTTCATTTCTTTTTCTTCTTTTATAGCCAAAGCTAATCTTTCTAATACAATATTGAATAGTAATGATGATAGTGGTCAGCCTTGTTTGATCCCTGATCTTATTGGGAATGGTTCTAGTTTATCTCCATTATATATGATGCTTGCTGATGGTTTTAAATAGATGCTACTGATCATTTTAAGGAAAACTCCATTTATTCCTATTTTCTTTAGTGTTTTTAATAGGAATGGGTGTTAAATTTTGTCAAATGCTTTTTCTGTATCTATTGAGATAATCATATGATTTTTGTTAGTTTAGTTATTGATATAGGCAATTATATTAATAGTTTTCCTAATATTGAACCAGCCCTGCATTTCTGATATAAATACTCTTTGGTCATAGTATATTATCCTGGGTATAACTTGCTGTCATCTCTTTGATAATATTTTATTTAAGATTTTTGCATCAATATTCATTAGGGAAATTAAAATAGTTTGCATAATATTGAAATTAATTGTTCATTAAATGTTTGGTAGAATTCACATGTAAATCCATCTGGCTCTGGAAATGTTTTCTTAGAGCTTATAGATTAATAGCTTGTTCAATTTCTTTTTCTAAAATGGGACTATTTAAGTAATTTATTTCCTCTTTTGTTAATCTGGGCAATCTATATTTTTCCAAGTATTCATCCATTTCACTTAGATTATCAGATTTATTGACATGTAATTGGGCAAAATCGCTCCTAATTATTGCTCTTAATTTGCTCATTAGTAGAAAGTTCTTTTCATTTTTGATGCTAAATTCTTATTTTCTTTCTTCCTAATCAAATTAACTGAAGGTTTATCTATTTTGTTGGGGTTTTTTTGTTGTTTAGTTTTGTTTATTAATTCAATAATTTTCTTATTTTCAGTTTTATTATTATTCCCTTTTATTTTCAGAAATTCAAATTTGGTATTTAATTAGAGGTTTTTTATTTGTTCTTTTTCTAATTTTTTTAGTTGCATGCCCAATTCATTTATCTTCTCTTTCTCTATTTTATGCAAGTAAGCATATAGAGATATAAAACTTCCCCTAAGAACTGCTTTGGCTGCATCTTATAAATTTTGGTATGTTGTCTCATTATTGTCATTCTCCGATAAGATTATCTATTGTGTCTATGATTTGTTGTTTCACCCATTCATTCTTTAGGATTAGATTATTTAGTTTCCAATTAATTTTTGGTCTATTTTCCCCTGGCCTTTTATTGCGTGTAATTTTTTTTTTGCATCATGATCTGAAAAAAATGCATTTACTATTTCTGCCTTTCTACATTTGATTTTGAGGTCTTTATGTCTTGATATATGGTCAGTTTATTATCTTGTTCCATGACCCATTATCTGTTAATAACATTGGTGATATATTTTGATAGGATTCAGAAGTTAGGTAGAATACTGAATATGAGGTTTTGTTTGGGGAAGCTAGGTTTTTATGAATATGGATATGAATCTCTGTGCATTTTCCACTTTTCAAATTCAGGATGGTTATCACCTCTATAGTCTTTTATTGAGAACTCAAAGTATAATGAGACTACTCCTGGATCCCATAAATCCATTTCAGTAATCATTTATCAGGTGCCTGCTTTATAGACTTTCCTAAACCAGATAGTTTTAATCTGATGTGCATGGATCCACTAGGAGCTCCTGGATAGATTTCAAGGGATTTGTGAATTTGTCTGAGAAGGAAAAAAAAAACATCTTTTTGTCCCTCATAAATCTCTAAATTAAATTTAATATTTAGTTATCTTAAAATGTGGTTCTGATGAGGTTCATCAGAGCTCCAGAAGGGTCCTTAGCTCACAGAAAGGCTAAGAACCTCTGTGTTGGACTGTGCAATTATGAAAACAAAACAGCCCAAGCTCTCAAGGGGACTACAGTTTATTGGAAGGAATACAGTGGGATTTGAAAATAAGAAAATATAAAGTATGTAGAAGATTATACAAAGTAATTTCTAGTGGGATGATATGCTCATAATTGGGGGAATTAAGGTCTTATGTAGGGTTTAGTGCTAGAGATGTTTTCCCCCCCTAAGGCAATTGGGATCAAGTGACTTGCCCAGGGTCACACAGCTAGGAAGTGTTAAATGTCTGAGGTCAAACTTGTACTCAGGTCCTCCTGACTTCAGGGTTGGTCTTCTATCCACTGTGCCACTTAGCTGCCCCCTAGAGATTTTTTTTAAGGGAAGGAATTCTTTGGGGTAGGGGGAACCATTTTTACAATATAATTGGTAGATGATATGCCATGTTCAGGGAGCAGTTACCAGGAGAAAGATACTAAAATATAGTCTGTAAAGAGAGATAACAGAAAATAAGACTGGAATGAGAGATGAGAGTGAGGTTTTGGGGGTTTTCAATGCCAGGAGGAGAGTTTTGTATTTTGCCATAAAAGGAATAAGGAGATTCTTAAGGTTTCTGAGGAAGAATTGATGGGTGATATCAATAGTTAACTAGCACCTTTTCTTATATTTAATAAAAATAGAGATGCTTTTTTGGGAGAAATATAACACATTGCATTTCAGACATGTTAAATTTGAAATGATTGTTCCTCTCCGAATGTAATTCAATATCAAATTACTTTTTGTGCTTGTTTTATATTATACTATTGATCATTATGGGTTTCCAGTGTACTGTATTTTAGTATACTGGATCTTTTACAAATGCTCTACTGTCTGGTGACAGGACCTTCACCTTAGATTTTAGAAATTGACTTTTTGAGCATAAGTCTAAGATTTTACATTTATCCCTAATAGATTTAATCTTCTTAGATTCACAATATTTGTGATTCTTTAAGTTCACAATAATTATATTTGAATTGGTGTTTGGAGTGTTCAGGAGAACTAGCCCCTTGGAATGAGGGCTGCTGAGGCCTTGTTGAGGCTGCTCATCCACCTTCGGTGTCCACCTGATTCTCCCAGCTTTCATCTTTGATCCAGCTTGTGCAGATGGATCAAACCAAGCTTAACCCACAGGCTTCAAACCTGTTGGGGAGCCAACAGGATGTCCACCCCAAGCACGGGAAGAATTTCCTCAGAACGGGAGGAGAACCATTTATTCCCATGGCCAGGAAGCTGGCTGTGGAGCGCTTGGAATGTGGTCAGGCCCAGAAGGCGCATCCCAGGCCATCCCCAGGGTCATGGCTTTTGTCCTGCTGGTGCTGGGCCGACTGGAAGAGAAGGAGAGGCTGGTGACTTTGTGTGGCTCTGCCTCACTTTAATTCAGTTGATCTGCAGTTGAAAGCAAAGGACAAAACCAGCCAAGACATTAGTTATCCCCCTCAGCTTTGTGTCATCTTTAAATCTAAGAAGCATTTTAAATTTCTGAGTCCGCAGGCAGTCAGAGAAGCAGCAACTGCAAGGTTTGTAAAGCGCCTGCACATGTTATTTCATTTGACTCTCATAACTCTGTGAAGTAGATCCTACTGTTACCCCCATTTTACTGATGGAGAAATTGAGTCTATGAGAAACCTAAATGATTTGCTCAGTCACACAGCTATTGTGTCTAAGGCAGAATTTGAACGCAGATCTGTCCTTTCTTCATGTCCAAAAATCTGTCAACTGCACTATTTAGCCACATAGCCATTTTATGGGACTTTTATTCTTTCAGAATTTAAAAACATAAAATCTCTTAATAACGGGTAATGATGGGCTCTTTGGAATGAAAGTACACTTTACTCTACATAGCCTTTGGAGTCTGCTAGGAAGCAGAAATCCTTGAAATAATTTAGCTAAAGAAAGCTTTTTCTAAGAACTCCTCCCTTCTCAGAGGGGTTGCTGATTTCCACATGAATTACCCTGCATGTCAAATCAGTGAAATTACCTTGCTGATAACTGGAGTGACCTGGTTATTTTTCTTTTCAGAAAACTTTTCACTTCATTAATGCCTTAGAACTTGTCTGAAGGCCAAGATAGAGATGTGAAGTAATTCTAGTATAAAAGTTTAGATTTAAAAAAATCAAAACACCTTATTGTACCCTTATTAATTTAGACTATCATAGGCTTTAATTATGTAAGAGACTTTTGAAATCATCTAGTCTAATTCTCTCCTTTGCAAATGAGGATACTCGGGTCCAGAGTTTACTTAAAACACCCCAATAGACTAATTGTTTTTGCCCTTTCCATTTTTTTGTAAGCACATTATATACCATGTGTTCTCCCTGCCCAAAAGAAGCATAAATGTTTATGGTAGGTAGATTCCCTAGGAGAAACTCAATTCTATCATAATTCAGTAATATACCTTGTTATATTTAATACCCCTTCAGACCAAAATTGTAGATGGCTGTCGTTGGCATATTATATTAATCATGAATTTGTATAGTTAGAAAAGTTAATACAGTTCTAGTATCTAGTACTAGGAGAATCCTTATTACAGATTATCAGTGAAATATACTGAGAAATTTAGAATTGAACCTCATGTTATTACCATGTTAGTTGTTGAGTTTGTAAATAAATGCTCAAGGTAGTGTACATCTAGTGAAATGGAGATAGAAATGATGAATTTTCAGTTATGTGATTTGTAGAAATCATTGAATTCTTTAGGAATAAAATCTCTAGTTTAAAGTGAATTCGTTTAACTGTGGTTAACCAACTAAATAAAATAAAATGTGGATGTGGATGTGGATGTGTTTATTTAAAAACAACTAAAAAGTATATATATATATATTCATACAAATGTACACACACAATACATATGTATATATATCATATATTATATATATACTTTTGAAACAGTTTTCTTGTTTTTAAATTAAAACTATTTTCAAAATTTTCCTCAGGACATGAGCTTTATGAAGAAGAAAATTTGAATTTGCTCAAATTTTAATACTTCTGGATTTTCATGATTGTTAAATTCAAAATCAAATATTTAAAATTAATACATATCATCCTTTGGATCTCATTTTCCTTATTTATAAACTGAAAGATTGGAGTGCTTGACCTCTAAGGTTCCTTTCAGTACTAGACTGTCATCTGTTAAAAAAAAATTGTTATCTTGACTTTGTTTCCTTTTCCATTGAAAAAAATTTTAAAAAAGAAAAAGAAAATCCTCATAACAAATATACATAGTCCAACAAAACGACTTCCTAAAATATATGTTTTACAGTATTTTAGACCGTTTAAGGTTTCTCTGACAAGAGGTAGGTGACATTTCCTCTTCATTCCTCTGATCTTATGATTTAACATTGTATTAATCAAAGTTCTAAAATCTTTCAAAGTTGTTTTTGCTGTAATGTTCTTTAGACCCTGTCATCTTATGTTTTGGGCCATAAAAAGATTTTACACAAGAGCAAATTCATTAAGGTTTGGAGACATTTCATTTGTGTATTTAATTCCTATCTGACAGATTAAATGAATGCAAATGAGTTTCAAAGGCATTCCCTAATATCTTTCCTGTATTATGTGACCAAAGCTATTGTTAGCATCCCTCAGCTTATCTCTCTTATTATATTAGTTACAAGTAATGGACAATAGCATCAGGCAGAATTCAACATTTGTTGCGCCTTAGCTATAAGATTTAAATTTCTTTTTGGAGGCCAAGGTTTGAATGAAATAACACAGAACATCACTCTTTCAGACTCTCTTTAAATACAGAGTTCAGGATGAATCATATTTAGGACATGTCCTTGAATGAACTTTGAAGCTGCTGAACTTTTCATTTTGTTTGACCCTTTTATTTGGGAAACCATGGCCACTTTGGGTATTAGAGATTAAAATCCCTTGAGATTGATTTATGTTAGTATATTACTAAACCAACCGAGATATAGCCAGTGAATGAGGGTATTTTATGGAACAAAGAACTCATCAGTGCATGTGCATAGAAGATTCATAAGGGTCACAGTGGAGTTTTATCATTATAGAAAGTGTATTAATCATAAATTCTGTGAAAGATTTGTAAGGGCAAAGCACTGGAGAGTGAATCATGCGACTCTCTATTCCCCAAGCATATCCTCGGAGCACTTTGTCGGCCGGTCACATGTAGCTGCTCATTACAAAGTCAACCGAGTTGGTGGACAGCACCTTGTTGGTTGGATGCCATCAAGAGCCTTCTCTTGTTCTTCATACTGCATCACATCAAGCTCTTCAAATGGGTCCTTTTCAGCCCCGTTTCTAGTTGCTTTTTTCTTGTTTCATTGGGATCTTTTCAGTTGTTACCAGTTACTGTCAGTGCCATCGAAGTAGAGATATGTTTATAATAACATATGATGGCAGAGTCAGATATATCATAAGGCAGTGTGTCCTGCAAAGCATTACAGCTGACTCCCTAAAAGCCTGATCTGAATTGTCACTTTTAAGATGATATTAGTCCTTTTCCTCTTACCAGCATTGCAAAGGAAATGCATCACATGCTCTGAAACTCCAGAAGGGGTAGATTACCAACTTGCTCATCTCCCTTTCAGTGAAGATATATAATTAGCAAAAGAGAGAGATACTTTATAGCATAAATGCTTATAATAGTTAATAAGGAAATCTTTCATTTTATCAAACTTCTTGTTATCCTGCAGATTTTCTACAGCTCTCATCACACTCAGAATTGTCAGAGCAATGGTCTATCTCAAGGCTTAATAACCTTAAGTAGGCTGAGGAAACTAGGTAGTTGTGCATAAGTTGTTATAATGTTCAATTAATGTCAAATTCATTTAAATTCAGTAAATCTTGGTAAATGCCTATTGTACAACAGGGCACTGTTTTAGATGTTGGACATATGAGATTAAAACAAAATCATCTCTGCCTTCAGGGAGTTTATAGTTTACTGGAGAAATGTAATACACACAGATTAGTAAATAGAGGATATATTCAGAATAATGAAAGGAGAGGAAGGGAGAAAGAGAGAGAAACAGAAATTGGGACAGAAAGAGAAACAGAGTCAGAGAGAGAATGCAAGTGAGCATAGGGGCATAATTAGGTAAGTCCTAGTGTGAGAAGTGTCACATGAACTGTGCTTTAAAGGAAACCTAGGGTTCTGAAAAGCAAAACTAAGGAGGAGAATGCATTCCAGGAAGAGACCACTGTGACGAAAGGCAAGAAGGTAGAAAATGGGACATGATATAAGGGAAAGCTATAGCAGATTCAATGAATAAAAACCTGGAGAATGTAGGGAAAAATAGGGAGACTGGAAAATTAGGAGAGAGGCAGATCACATAGGTGTACCTTTGTTTTATTGTATTTGCTTTATTGTACTTCACAGATATTGCAGGGGAAGCAGGAGGGTTATTTCTGTTGCTCTTTTAAACAAATTGAAGCTTTGTGGCAATCCTGCATTGAACAGATATATTATATCCATTTTGATCATATCTTAGTAAATGGTATGAAATATTGTTCTATATACATTTCTACCAGCCTGTTTTCTAATTCTCTTAATAATTTTCTTCCTTTTTTAAACACTGTATTCTTATCTTAAAAGATTAAATATTTATATTTGTCAAACACAACGTCATTATAATCATTTACTACTTTGGGTTGTATGTCAGCTCTGTTCCACTGATCCATCTTTCTATTTCTTAGCCAGTATTAGATAATTTTGATAATTACTGCTTTAGAACCAGGAGATCATTATATACTTCAACAAGGATACTGTATGAGGATATATTCTGATGGAAGTGGATTTCTTCAACAAAGAGATCTAACTCAGTTTCAATTGATTAATGATGGACAGAAGCAGCTACACCCAAAGAAAGAACACTGGGAAATGAATGTAAACTGTTTGCATTTTTGTTTTTCTTCCCGGGTTATTTTTACCTTCTGAACCCAATTCTTCCTGTGCAACAAGAGAACTGTTCGATTCTGCACACATATATTGTATCTAGAATATGCTGTAACCTATTTAACATGTATAGGACTGCTTGCTATCTAGGGGAGGGGATGGAGGGAGAGAGGGGAAAAATCGGAACAGAAGTGAGTGCAAGGGATAATGTTTTTTTTTATTTTTTAATTTTTTTATTTAATAGCCTTTTATTTACAGGTTATATGCATGGGTAACTTTACAGCATTGACAGTTGCCAAACCTCTTGTTCCAATTTTTCACCTCTTACCTCCCACCCCCTCCCCCAGATGGCAGGATGACCAGTAGATGTTAAATATATTAAAATATAAATTAGATACACAATAAGTATACATGACCAAACTGTTATTTTGCTGTACAAAAAGAATCAGACTCTGAAATATTATACAATTAGCTTGTGAAGGAAATCAAAAATGCAGGTGGGCATAAATATAGGGATTGGGAATTCAATGTAATGGTTTTTAGTCATCTCCCATAGTTCTTTTTCTGGGCATAGCTGGTTCAGTTCGTTACTGCTCCATTAGAAATGATTTGGTTGATCTCGTTGCTGAGGATGACCAGGTCCATCAGAACATTCCATAATATTCATATACCACAATTTATTCAGCCATTCTCCAACTGATGGGCATCCATTCAGTTTCCAGTTTCTAGCCACTACAAAGAGGGCTGCCACAAACATTCGTGCACATACAGGTCCCTTTCCCTTCTTTAGTATCTCTTGGGATATAAGCCCAGTAGTAACACTGCTGGATCAAAAGGTATGCAGAGTTTGATAACTTTTTGAGCATAGTTCCAAACTGCTCTCCAGAATGGTTGGATTTGTTCACAACTCCACCAACAATGCATCAATGTCCCAGTTTTCCCACATCCCCTCCAACAATCATCATTATTTTTTCCTGTCATCTTAGCCAATCTGACAGGTGTGTAGTGGTATCTTAGAGTTGTCTTAATTTGCATTTCTCTGATTAATAATGATTTGGAGTATCTTTTCATATGACTAGAAATAGTTTCAATTTCTTCATCTGAGAATTGTCTGTTCATATCCTTTGACCATTTTTCAATTGGAGAATGGCTTGATTTTTTATAAATTAGAGTTAATTCTCTATATATTTTGGAAATGAGGCCTTTATCAGAACCTTTGACTGTAAAAATATTTTCCCAGTTTATTGCTTCCCTTCTAATCTTGTCTGCATTAGTTTTGTTTGTACAAAAACTTTTCAGTTTGGTATAATCGAAATTTTCTATTTTGTGATCAGTAATGATCTCTAGTTCTGCTTTGGTCATAAAGACCTTCCCCTTCCACAGGTCTGAGAGGTAAACTATCCTATGTTCCTCTAATTTATTAATAATTTCATTCTTTATGCCTCAGTCATGAACCCATTTTGACCTTGGTGTACAGTGTTAAGTGTGGATCAATGCCTAGTTTCTGCCATATTAGTTTCCAATTTTCCCAGCAATTTTTGTCAAACAGTAAGTTCTTATCCCAAAAGCTGGGATCTTTGGGTTTGTCAAAGACTAGGTTGCTATATTTGTTGACTGTTTTATCCCTTGAACCTAATCTATTCCACTGATCAACTAATCTATTCCTTAGCCAATACCAAATAGTTTTGGTAACTGCTGCTCTATAATATAATTTTATTTATTTATTTTTTTTATTTAATAGCCTTTTATTTACAGGTTATATGCATGGGTAACTTTGCAGCATTAACAATTGCCAAACCTCTTGTTCCAATTTTTCACCTCTTACCCCCCACCCCTCCCCCAGATGGCAGGATGACCATTAGATGTTAAATACATTAAAATATAAATTAGATACACAATAAGTATACATGACCAAAACATTATTTTGCTGTATAAAAAGAATCAGACTCTGAAATATTATATAATTAGCTTGTGAAGGGAATCAAAAATGCAGGTGGGCATAAATATAGGGATTGGGGATTCTATGTAATGGTTTTTCGTTATCACCCAGAGTTCTTTCTCTGGGCGTAGCTGGTTCAGTTCATTACTGCTCCATTGGAAATGATTTGGTTGATCTCGTTGCTGAGGATGGCCAGGTCCATCAGAACTGGTCATCATATAGTATTGTTGTTGAAGTATATAATGATCTCCTGGTCCTACTCATTTCACTCAGCATTATAATATAATTTTAGATCTGGTACAGCTAAGCCACCTTCATTTGATTTTTTTTTCATTAATGCCCTTGAAATTCTTGACCTTTTGTTTTTCCATATGAATTTTGTTGTTATTTTTTCTAGGTCATTAAAATAGTTTTTTGGGAGTCTGATTGGTATAGTGCTAAATAGATTAGTTTAGGTAATATCGTCATCTTTATTGTATTTGCTCGCCCTATCCAAGAGCATTTAATATTTTTCCAATTGGTTAGATCAGACTTCATTTGTGTGAAAAGTGGTCTGTAATTTTGCTCATAAAGTTTCTGATTTAAGGGATAATGTTGTAAAAAATTACCCTGGCATGGGTTCTGTCAATAAAAAGTTATTTAAAAAAAGATAATTACTGCTTTATAACATAGATAATTATGGTCTTACAATATAATTACACTTTTCATTAATCCTTTTGATAGTCTCGATCTTTTGTTTTTCCAAATGAATTAATATTATTTTTTCTATCTCAGTAAAATTTTTAGTAATAATTGGGATGACATTCAATAAATACATTAATTAAGGTAAAATTGTCATTATTAGCATATTGACTCTGGCCATTCATAAACAATTAATATTTATCCAGTGATTTAAGTCTGACTTTATTTATGTTTGTTGTATAAAAGTGTTTTGTAATTATGTTTATGTAGTTCCTAGGTTTGTCTTTTCAGGCATACTCCCAGGTATTTTATATAGTTTATAGTTATTTTAGATGAGGTATTTTTTACAATCTCTCCTTGCAGAGTTTTCTTGGTGATATATAGAAATGCTGATGATGCAAGTAGATTTATTTTATATCCTACTATTTTGTTAAAATTATTATTTCAACTAACTTTTTAGTGGAATATTTGGGATTTTCCAAGTATATCATTATATCCTTTCTGGAGAAATAGTTTTATTACCTCATTGCTTATTCTGATTTCTTCAATTTCTTTTTCTTCTCTTGTTGCTATTGCTAGTATTTGTAATAGAAAATGAATAATATTGGTGATAATGGGCATCTTTGTTTCACTTCTGATCTTATTGGGAAGGCTATTAGCCTATCCCCTTTACAGAGAATGCTTGCTGATGATTTTAGGTAGATGCTTCTTATCATTTTAAGGAAAATCCATTGAGATATATACTTTGAGGGAAGCAATAAACTGGGAAAATATTTTTACAGTCAAAGGTTCTGATAAAGGCCTCATTTCCAAAATATATAGAGAATTAACTCTTAATTTATAAAAAATCAAGCCATTCTCCAATTGAAAAATGGTCAAAGGATATGAACAGACAATTCTCAGATGAAGAAATTGAAACTATTTCTAGTCATATGAAAAGATGCTCCAAGTCATTATTAATCAGAGAAATGCAAATTAAGACAACTCTAAGATACCACTACACACCTGTCAGATTGGCTAAAATGACAGGAAAAAATAATGATGATTGTTGGAGGGGATGCGGGAAAACTGGGACATTGATGAATTGTTGGTGGAGTTGTGAACGAATCCAACCATTTTGGAGAGTAGTTTGGATCTATGCTCAAAAAGTTATCAAACTGTGCATACCCTTTGATCCAGCAGTGTTACTACTGGGATTATATCCCAAAGAGATACTAAAAAAGGGAAAGGGACCTGTATGTGCACGAATGTTTGTGGCAGCCCTGTTTGTAGTGGCTAAAAACTGGAAACTGAATGGATGTCCATCAGTTGGAGAATGGCTGAATAAATTGTGGTATATGAATATTATGGAATATTACTGTTCTGTAAGAAATGACCAACAGGATGATTTCAGAAAGGCCTGGAGAGACTTACATGAACTGATGCTGAGTGAAATGAGCAGGACCAGGAGATCATTATATACTTCAACAACAATACTATATGATGACCAGTTCTAATGGACCAGGCCATCCTCAGCAACGAGATCAACCAAATCATTTCCAATGGAGCAGTAATGAACTGAACCAGCTATGGCCAGAAAAAGAACTATGGGAGATGACTAAAAACCATTACATTGAATTCCCAATCCCTATATTTTATGCCCACCTGCATTTTTTATTTCCTTCACAAGCTAATTGTACAATATTTCGGAGTCTGATTCTTTTTGTACAGCAAAATAACGTTTTGGTCATGTATACTTATTGTGTATCTAATTTATATTTTAATATATTTAATATCTACTGATCATCCTGCCATCTAGGGGAGGGGGTGGGGGGGTAAGAGGTAAAAAATTGGAACAAGAGGTTTGGCAATTGTTAATGCTGTAAAGTTACCCATGCATATATCCTGTAAATAAAAGGCTATTAAATAAAAAAAAAGAGATATATACTTTGAGTGTTTTTAATAGAATGAGTGTTGTATTTAGTCAAAAGCTTTTTCTGCATCTATTCATATAATTATATAATTTTCATTACTTTTGTTATTGATACAATCAATCAAGTTAATAGTTTTTCTTATGTTAAACCATTCCTGTATTCTTGATATAAATCCGACTTGGTCATCACATATAATCTTTGTGATGTATTGTTTTAGTCTCCTGCTTTGTATCTTATTTATAATTCTTTGCATTCATATTCATTAATCTAATTTCTCTATAATTTTCCTTCTCTGTTTTTGTTCTTGCTGGTTAAGGTATCAATACCATATTTGTTTCATAAGCAGTTAGTTAAAGCTCCTTCTTTGTCTATTATTCCAAATAACTATTGGAATTAGTTGATCTTTAAATGTTGGTTGAATTCACTTGTAAATCTGTCTAGCCCTAATGGTTTGTTTTAGTGTGAGAAACAAGACTCCAGACTCAGTTTCAAAATTTGTGATGTTTTATGGAGAGAGATTGAAGGATGCAGCCCTCAATTCTCATGAGAAGCAGGCATACCGCCCTCAGTGAGAATGCTGATACAAAAGCAAGTGCAGGCTTTACTAGGTTAGTCCCCTCTCCATCCTCTCCCGTTTAAACTTTAACTGGCCAGTGGAAGGGTTCCTGGTAAGCCCCAAGAATGCCCTCTTCCTTTGCCCATTATGTCTAGATTTGGGTTATTGCTCCCCTCTAGGCAGAGAAGATAATATGCTTGAGCCTCATTAAGCAAACATAATAAAGAAAAGCCTTCTCCAGGTTATTGACCCTGGCTGGTTAATTTAAGCCAGTTTCTAGCCTAGCCTCCTTTATCAGGACTTTGCTGTTAAGCTAGTTCCTTTTTCTGAAAGGTGATTGGTCAGTAGTGTTCGTTATTCCACATTACCTTGAAACTTGCAACATCTTATGGAAACTTAACTTGGAGTATTTCTCACATTAGCAAGTTCATTAATGGCCTATTCAATTTTTTTTTCTAGAATAGGTTTATTTAGGTAGTCTATTTCTTCTGTTAATCTGGACATTTTTATTTTTGTAAATATTTTTCCATTTCAAATATATTGTTAAATTTACTGGCATATAATTGGGCAAAATAACACCTTCATTTTCATTGTGGCTCTTCATTTTTGATACTATTTTAATTCTCTTTTTTCTCTCTCCAGTGGTTCTCAAACTTTTGTTTTCAGTATCTTTATCCTATTAAAAATTATTGAGGAGCTCTCCAAAGAGTTTTTGTTTACCTGGATTATATTTATACACATTTACCATATTGGAACTAAAAACTATTTTTGAATTTGTAGACCCTCTAAAAGGGTTTCAAAGATCCCCAGGATTCTCTAGACCATACTTTGAGAATCACTGATATAAACTAATGATTTAATCTGTTTTACTGTTTTTTTTTCATAAAGCTAATTTCTAGTTTTATTTATGAGTTCAATGGTTTACTTACATTAAATTTTATTAATCTAGCCTTTAATTTTTAGGATTTTCAACTTGGTATTTAATTGGGGATTTCAATGTGTTCTTTTTCAATTAAAAAATTTATATAAACAATTCATTAGTCTCCTCTTTTTTCTATTTTATTAATCTGAGCAGTTAAAAATAGAAGTTTTCCTGTGATGATTTGTTTTGCTAGATCCCATAGATTTTGAGGTGGTGTTTCATTATTATCATTCTCTTTAATAAAATTATTTTTTATTTATATGATTTGTTCTTTAACTTACTTATTCTTTAAGATTAGGTTATTTCTTCTCTAATTAATTTTAATGTGTTTCCATGGTTCCTTATTAAATGTAATTTTATTTCATTTTGATCTAAAAAGGATGCACTTAATATTTCTGCTTTTCTGCATTTGATAATGTTTCTATGCCCTACCATATAGATGATTTTTTAAAAGGCAACATGTACCACTTAGCTGTTATGTTCCTGTGAGTTTTCATTATAGAGGTGATTAGTGGAGTTTTTCTATTTCTATTTTTACCCTCTTATTGTAAAACTTCAGGGCAATTTTCCTTAATCTCTTGAAGCATGGTGTCTAGATTCTTTGTTTAATTTATAACTTTTAAGCACTCCAGCATTTCTTATACTGTCTTCGATCTGTTCTACAGGTCAGTAGTTTTTCTAATGATATATTTCATATTCTCTTCCATTTTTTCATTCTGATTTTGTTTTATTATTTCTTGGGGTCTTATGAACTTAGCTTCTCTTCTGCCAATTCTAATTTTTAAGGCCTTATTTTCTTCTGGAAGGCTTAAACTGTGGGGATGATTCCTCAGGCATTATGGTTTTTGTAAAATTGTTTTCTGAGCTCTCTCTGGGGGCTCAACCTCAGGTACTCCTCTCCACCCCTGAGCTATGGCTGGGGCCCCTAGTCTTTATGTCACCATCAAGGATCTTGTTTACTGTGGTCACTACGATGACTGCAAACTTCAGCTCACCCTTCTGCCCTGGAACCAAAAATGGGGACTCTGTTCTCCTATGAGTGCCCACAGTCAGCAGGGTCCTCAGCCTTTCCGACCCACTTATTGCCCTGCTTGCTCCTCCTTACCCACAGTCATAGCCCAGACGATGTCTGGTCAGTGTGCCCCTGCTTAGCATCCGGTGTCAGGGGGAAGCCCTATAACCATCCCATGGTCCCTGCCCAACAACACTGTCTGTGAGGTCAACATTCCCCAAGGGGAAGCTCTAGCAAGACCCTCATGGCCTTCCACGCACCAGGGTTTACTATTTGTTGATTCAGTGGAGGTGTTTGTTCTTCATTTGTACCTCTGGCTCTGAAAGTAGGGTCTTTCCTCTTAAGAAGAGAGGTGATATTTGTGGAAATACGTATAGAGGAATTGCACATGTTTAACATATATTGGATTACTTGCTCACTGATGGAGGGGGAAAAGGGAGGGGAAAAATGAGAACACAGGGCTTTGTAGGGGTGAATGTCAAAAATTATCCATGTGTAGGTGTATGTATAATAATTATTATTTTTTCTTTTTGCTAAGGCAATTGGGGTTAAGTGACTTGCCCTGGGTCACACAGCTAGAAAGTGTTAAGTGTCTGAGATCGGATTTGAACTCAGGTCCTCCTGAGGTCAGGGCTGGTGCTGTATCCACTATATCCACTATACCAACTAGCTGCCCCCATGTATATATTTTGAAAATAAAAAAGATGACAGCTGCTTTACTGCCTGTCACTTTAACTTATTTCTGCCTCTCAAAGTTCACTGTTTCGACAATATTTTATATTGTTTGGGGAGGAATTTAGGAGAGCCAGGTAATTTCCTGCCTTATTCCACCATCTTCCAGAATCCTTCTCCAATAAAGTAATTTTATTATTTTTATTTTTAAATTTTTTTCTTTTGTTTTTTTCTTTATTTTTAACACACATTACTTGTATGAATCATTTTAGAAGAGAAAAATCTGAGAAAAAGGGAAGAAGGGAGAGATTTAAAAATGGAAAAAAGAAGTGAACATAGTATGTGTTGATTTATGTTGTCTCTTTAGTTCTTTTTTGGATGCAGATAGCATTTTCTGTCCAAAGTATAATGGGAGTGCTTTGGATCACTGAACCACTGAGAAGAACCAAGTCCTTCATAACTGATCAACACACATTTTTGTTGTTGTTATGTACAATATCTTTCTAGTTCTGCTTGTTTCACTCAGCCTCAGTTCATGGAAATCTTTCCAGGTCTTCCTAAAATCAGCTTGTTCATCTTTTTTATTAACTTTGTATATCACAACTTGTTCAGCCATTTCCCCAATTGATGGACATATACTAATTGTCCAATTTTTTGCTACCACAAAAAGAGCTGCTACAAACATTGTTGCACATGTGGGTCCTTTTCCCTCCAATAAGGTAATTTTAATTAAGGTATATATTTATGTATATTCCTTAATTAAAATACTTTATATATAAATTATTTTTATATATGTGTATGTATATACACACACTATATATATTTATATATTTACACGTAATACTCATTGTTCAGTCATTTTTCAATAGAATCCAACTCTTTGGGGACTCTGGGATTTCTTTGGCAAGGATGCTGAAGTAGTTTGCCATTTCTTTTTCCAGCTCATTTTACAGATGGGGAAACTGAGGCAAAGTGTTTAATGACTTACCCAGGATGACACTGCTAGTGTCTGACATGAGATTTGAACCTAGAAAGGTGAATCTTCCTGGCTCAAGACCCAGTACTTTTTTCACTGTGGCACCCAGCTGCCCAGGCACAACACTACATTTAATAAGCTACAGCGTAGTATAAATATAACTTACATGCATTGGGAAACCAAAAGAAATTCATATGAAATTTATAGTGATCTGGCACTAAACCCACAATATCTCTGAGATATGTTTATTATATAGGGCCTTAAAAGCCAGGCCCAGGGTTTTACTTTTTACCCTGGAGGTAATATTTACTGACAATTTTTGAAGTGTGGGAAGACATGACCACATCAGTGCTTTAGCCATGTGACAATTTTCCACAGGATGAATTGAAGAGGCAATAGAATGAAGTTAGGGTCTAGGCTGGGGGTAATAAAAGCCTGACCTATTTTCCCATTTTTAATTTTTTTTTCCCTAGCCACTGCCCAGTTTTTAACTGTCATAGCCATTACATGATATATCTCATGGAAGCAGTTCACTTGCAAAACAAGAATTTGGGATGCCAACAACAACAATAATGATAACCATAAAAACTAGCATTTATGATACTTAAAGTTTGCAATGTGCTTTAGAAATATCACCTCATTTTATTCATCTTACAAGCAACTTGGTAGTTCAGTAGACAGAGTTCTGGATCTGGTGTCAAGAATTCCTGAGTTCAAATATGGCCTCAGAGACTTATCATCTGTATGACCCTGGGCAATTCTCTTCCTTATCTGCCTCAGTTTCCTCATCTGTAAAATGGCCAACCACTCCAGTATCTTTGCCAAGAAAACCTCAAATGGGGTCACAAAGAGTTTGAAATTATTTAAACACCTGAAGAAAAATAACATCCATTTTATATTCAATAGTGTATTATTGCTTCTAATCAAAATTTAGCAGTACCTTAGTTGCCAAGGTATATCAGAAAGCAAGTTGTCTTTTAAATGAATTATTATTTGACAATGTAAAGGATTTTAGCTGAAATATTTTCAATGATGTGTTCTTTTTAGAGAGGTAGAAGTTTTCTTCTCATAGATTCACTAACATAGATCAGCAGAGATGAAAACATAATATTGCTGATTTACATTTGCTTATATTCAAGTATTTTTGTCTTACCAAAAATAGAGTTTATGTTTGTCCTCATCCATTTTTCTGTGTCTTCCCTGAACTTTATGATAATTATTAATACTTCCATATAGTTCCTTATTATTCCTTTGGTATTTATTTATATTTATATTTTATATATATATATATTTATATCAGTTCCTTCTAATTTAAATGCATTTAAATTTCTAAGTATTCTATACCTTTATCCTTGCTATTTTTCTTGTTAACTATATATTTATTTTGATTGTACAAAGCTCTTTCATAACTATTAGAATAAGAAATTATTGAATATTTCAATTTATAATTTTTCAAAAATTTAAATAACGCTTTTTTCTTGCTCTTGAATTAAGAAAAAGTTGGATTTCTCAATCTTTTCAAAATTAGTGAACTAGCCTAATTTAGGCCAGACCCGTGATATTCTCCTCTCCCACTGCTAAGACTTTTCTCTAGGCTAACCTTCTGTTTGTCCTAATATGGCATTATTTGAAGGCTGTTCATAATCAAAGTTCTTGTTAGACCCTCATAGCAAACTGGTTAAGTTTTAAAGCAGTAATGTTATTGTCATCATTTTATGGATCAAGAAATAGGATTAGAACCTCACACTGGTAGTAAGGCACCATTCTTCACATTTAAATGTAGCCTTAACCACTTTTAGGTAGGTCAGTGTGTTATTCTGGGTTCTTTCCCTGTTAACTGTAGTAATAAGTATATTTTACTATCCAAATTATTTCAAGTTTTCTTGGTTTTTACAATGGCACTCATTTGTAAAACATTTGATTGAATTAGGGATGATATCAATATTACTGAAACAGAAGATATATTGGAGAAAGTATGCATAATAGTATCCTCATTTTTATAAAATTTAATTTAGTTTTTATTTCCAGCTTCAAGTTTCCTCCTTCTCTTCACTTTCTCCTCCACTCACTGAGAAAGCAAAAAAATTATATCCATTATCCATATGAAGTCATGCAAAACATATATCTGTGTTAGTCATGTTCTCAAGAGAAAAAAAGGAAAATAATGAAAAGGAAACATATTCTTCAATCTGCACTGTGAGACATCAATTCTCTGTGTGGATGTTGATAGCATTTTTTATATCATGATTCTTTTGGGATTATGTAGATCATTGTATTGATCCGAGTTCATAAATCTTTCACTTTCACAAGTGATTATATTTACAATATTGCTACAGATTTGTAGATTGTCCCCCTAATTCTGCTCACTGCACTTGCATCAGTTCATATAATCTTCCTGAGTTTTTCTGAAAACATCTTGTTTGTCATTTCTTATGGCATATTTGTATTCTGTCACACAATGTCCTTATTATAACAGTTTGCTACATTCAGATTGCTGAGTTAACCAATCCAAGGATAGTAGATGTAGTAATTTGTTAAAAGATAGATGATATTTACTGTAATACAATTCTTATAAGGATGCAAATGGGTGGTAGATTTCCCCTTAGTAGAGTTTTTTTAAGCAGAGTCTGAGTCATCACTTAACCAGATATTTAAAGTGTCTTCTGGTTCTAGTTTGGATATCTCCAGGTTTGTAATATTAATTCCTCAATGCTTTAAGATTAACATTAATTTAAAGAAGAATTACAGGTTTATTACCACAAAAATAGCTCATCTTGGTTATTAATAATCTTTAAAATTTCACTGTGGCATCGACTCACAAGTTAAATGTGTAGTTTTTTAGCATGTTAGGGAATTCTTGGTTATTCCTGGGAATATTCACTATCAAAATTGATTATCTTCTGGTTGTGGTGTTTGGAAGAATGACAGAGTAAGGCTGTAGGGTGCCTTTAATTTATCTGGAATTCTTTTTGTAAAATAAGCCCCATTAATTATTTCAGAACAAATTTGGTTTGTTCTGTAATGTAGTTATTCAAAAATACTTGAATCATAGGTTTGGGCCTGGAGAGAATCTTTCAGGCCATATTATTCTGTGCTTTTACTTTATAAAAAGGAAAATGAAATGCATGGAGGCCCAAGGTCACACAAACAGTAAGCTGAAGAAATGGAGCTTAGCTCTTGGTCCTCAGATGTCCAGGCCAGCTCTGACCTGTACTCAGTCAGGCCGGTGATTGGTCACCTTGTAAGCTGAAGTGTAACTATAAATCTACATTGTTTAATATTTTATATTGAGGCTCAGAGTGTACATTAAATACTAATGTTCTTAGTATAGATCACATATGTGATAATTAGATGGCATAGTGAATAACAGTGCTTACTTGGATTCAAGAAAACCTGAATTTGAATCTTGCCTCAGACATTTGCTTGCTGTATGATGCTAGGCAAGTAACTTAATCTCTTTCTTCTCAGGGTTTTATTTTATTTTTTTGTAAAATGGGGGAAAATCTTAACTCACAAGTTTTGGGGAGATTAAAATGAATAATATATGAATTTTATTGTGAACTTTCTAGACTATGCTAAATAAATATCAGCTATTGCAGTTAATATTTTCATTTCCACTATGCGCTGTGCCCTGGGCGACTTGTTCTATAATAACCTAAGTTGATTGGGCCAGTGAGAATCTAAACCGAATCTGATTCTAGAAGTATTTCTTTGACAGGCCAGCACTTCTCCTGAAGGGTTTGGGGCTAGAGGGAATACAGGCCTAGGTGGGCCCTATTTTTTCACTGGAATGATCTGAGCCAGTCTTTGTAATGCTGTCTTTCAGGTTGTGGACTACATCCTCCCACCCTTGGTCTCTTTGGTTCAGAGTCAGAATGGTAAGTAGAGCCACGTCCACCAGAACACTCCCAGAGCGCACATTCCAGATTTATCAGACGTCTTTGGTCACGTTTTTGGTGCGTTTTCTTTCCAGTGGAATGGAGACTCTTCAGTTTGCGGTTGTTGTCAGAGACCACGTCCCTACTGGTCAGCCATGAGGTGGTGGCGGAGGAGAAGGAGGAGAGCATGGATTCCAACTCCAAGCTTCTGTCGCTGATTCGTGATGTTCTGCTTCCCCAGTAAGTATGGCCATTGTTGCTGGGCTGGGACAGCGTGCGCTGGCGTTCACGGGACTGGGTCAATGCTGGGGGAGAGCTCGTTAGTCTGATCCAGGCTTGCTTTAACATTTCTTGGGGATGGAGAGAGGCCAGAAATGACGTCATGACCACTTGAGGTCACACCGACCTCATGCCCTGTGTCCACACTCTGTCACCTAGTACTGGAAGTTTAAGTGGTGACCCGTTGTTGCTCCTCCCGGGCCCCAAAGGAAGCTGTTCCTCCTTAAAAGGGCACAGTTTGGGGGCTCTCATCTGCAAGAAGTAGAGCACTGGGCCAAAAGCGCACTAAACGTGTTCATGACCTTGTCTGGCTAAGGGTTGTCTGGGGACCAAGCTCCAGCTCTGCTCCTTTCTGTACCTTCATCGCCCTAAGTAGAAGCATCCTGTGTGTGATCCAGCTGTGTGTGAACCAGGGGCTGAATGTCCTGTGAGGCACAATTGCTCTTAGAAGTCTCACCAATAAATGTTGGTAATAAAAATCCCCAGGGACTATGGTCACTGTTGAAATACTTTTGAAAATGACACTCATGGCATCTCTACAGGGCCTTGAAGTGACTCTGGCTCTTGAAGCCTCTTGTCAACAGAGCCACGCTGAAGGGTCTGTCAGGCTAGAAAGGCTGCAGGTGAGCGGGTGTGCCGTCGCCCATGTCTGACCCAAGAGCCGTGAAAACCAGCACAGTGCAGAATGGGCCTGCCTTGTGTGGCCCCCATGAGCGAGTGCAGGGAGCGGGGTAGTGTCGGAAGATGGGACCCTCCACACGAAGCTCCACACAGTTTCTAAACTGTCCGCAAACATTCTGCCCTTGGATTCAAAGGGAGAGATCCTGCTGAGCCAAGCAGACCTCCTGTTGGAGGAATTGAGCCTTGTATAGCTTGATGTTCTCATTTTCAGTGAAATCAGAAGATGGAAAAATATTTCAGACAAAGGGAAGCATGACCCACAGATTCTCCCTTTGAGAGACAACAAAGGAGTTGGTAGAGTGCAGAATGAATGTGTGAAGGCAGCATATGCACAGATGTATGTCTTTCCATACACAGTTATATACATATATGACTAATGTAAAAATGTATTTTCTTGGCTCTACTAGCTTGTAGTAAGGGCTGTTTTTCTTTGTTATCAGTTGGGGTGGGAAAAGAGTCAAAAGGAGAGAAGGTGGTTATTTGATGATTAAAAAATGCCCATTTTAAAATTTCCAAAAAAAGATCATGACCAGATTCCTAAGGGAGAAGTTGTATCGAAATCTAGTTCCCTTCCACCATCTCAATAGTAGAAAACAATAAACGAACACCAAACAACAAAGAGGATATGGGAAAGACTTCACCACATGGAAAACTTCACCAAAAATTCAGCACTGAGAGCACAAACAATAAGGACGTGTGTTTTAAGGACTGTGCTTGAACTTAGGCCTTTTTTACACTCAGCCCTGTGGTCTACTGCTACATTTAGTGCCTCTTTTTACAGACTAGAAATATAATAATGGGGGCTAGTTCTGCAATTTCACTGGTAGAGGTGAATCTCAAATAAAGAAATTTGACCAGTGAAGATCAACAGTGTTCCTAAAATTTAGGATCTGAGTCTTGCCCAGAGTACTAAGAATATAAGTAACTTGTTCAAGTTCGCACAGCCAGTATACATCATAGCTCGAACTATAACACAATAAAAGTAGTACCTAATAATGAAGATATAAACAAAAGATATAGTGTTGAATATATATATTAACTAGCAACGAAATAATGGCTCAGGTAAAGAACAAATCAAAGAAATGGTAAATTATTATGTGGAAGAGAATAATAAAAGTGTTAAGTAACATATCAAAATTTATGTAGTGTTGCTAATATACTACTTAGAAGAAAAATATTTCAGGAACAAAAATATCCATCATCTGCATAGAGATAATAATTGGACCCATGGGACATCAAATATAACAAGCAGTATTGTTTCCAGATGACTAATGTTTAAGCATTATTTCTTCTTTCCTATTAAGAAATTAAATTTATTGGAGCAGAAAGTTAAATATGTCAATCATTTTGTTAGATTGTTGTTCTTAATTTTTTAAAACATAATTATTTATTGGAAAGTGATAGTGCTGTCAAAACAAAATATATCAAGACTTTTTAAAAATAAGGGAATTAGGAAGAATTGATACCTAGTAAGCAATCAAATAACAGCACCAAAAAAAAAAATTGGAATTGGTTGTATTTTAAGAGTCAGGAAATGACTTGTCACTACTATTCAAGTTATTTCTGAAGCAGCTGTGTGTGGTGAAAACACCAAATTATTACAGAAAAGTTAAAAAATAATATGTTAGAAGAACGAATAAAATGAGAAGATATGGATATATAGTTTTGATCAACAGATCAAAGTAAGAGAACAGACAATGACTTAGACTATCACCATTTTCTAAAGAAATTTTACTGCTGAGAATAAGTCATCACAATTAGGAGACAATGGCAAGCTACAGCCAGCAAACATTTAAGGTACTTGCCTGAAGAAGAAATCTGGCAGTCATAGGCAACCTTGGTTTAGCATAAATTCATTTGTAAAATCTTACAAAGAAAGATATAGAACTACTTAACTACTTCACAAAACAAAGAATTAAGTGAAGGGAAAAAATAGTATGTAGAAAACTTGACAAGAGACTCAATTAAGGCAGATAAGCTCGAGAGAATCTAAGGATGAATCTGGGAGAGCAACAAACTAATAAAACAAAAATTTATTACAATTTCACTAGCTTTGTTTTTATCAGTGATTTTGGAACCATCATATTTGGATTCTTTTTTAATAACAGTCTTTCATATGTTGTCTAAAACTGAACAGGAAGAGTAGGCCATGTTGTATTCAGACAATTGTAGGAATGCTTTAAATATCTGTTCTTTATTGACTGTTAATCTTTTTCATTAATGATTAAACTCGAACAACAAGAGTACGTGATAATTATGTGTGATGACTTAGCTCTTTTCAACAATGAGGTGATTCGGGCCAATTCCATCAGATTTGTGACCATTTGTACCCAGAGATGCACCCAGAGATACTATGGGGACTGAATGTGGATCACAAAGTAATATCATTACCTTTTTTGTTGTTTTTCTTTCTCATTTTTTTCCTTTTTGATCTGATTTTTTTGTGTATCCATGACAAATATGGAAAAAGCAAAATAAAATAAGCTAGAAGGAAAAAAAATTAATTATCCTTTTGTCTTGAGCTCTTTTGCTTTTCAAAATATATTATTTCCATTCCCTTCTGTGGTTTGTTGTGGTTATAAAATTATCTTGTGTTATTCAAATTTACTTTCTATTTGAAGTTACTCCTTCAGATCTGTTACAGATAGTGCCGTCATCTAGATTGTCAAAATTGAACATTATATGTCTTGGAATTCATGGTGTAGGCTTGACTGCTCCCTTCCCTTGGCCTAGGACAATTCCTGGGATGTGGGGAAATTGGGACACTAATGTTCTATTGGTGGAATTGTGAACTGATCCAATCATTTCAGTTGGATCTTTTGAACTGTGCCCAAAGGCTATAAAACTGAATATACTCTTTGTCTTGATGATACCATCACTAGCTCTGTATCCCAAAAAGATTGTGGGGTTTTTTTTAAACAAAAAAGCAAAACCCAAAATGGAACTATTTGTACAAAAAAAATTTGTCAGTTCTTTTTGTAGTGGTGAGGAGATTGGAAATTGAGGGAATGTCCATCAACTGGGAAAAGACTGAACAAGTTGGGGCAAAAAATAGTGATGGAATATTATATTCCAAGAAATGACAAGAAGGATGCTTTCAGAAAAATCTGGGGAGACTTACATCAATTGATGCAAAGTGAAGTAAGAGAACACTCACTGTAAATAGTACCATCACTACCAACACTATATGACAATCAACTGTGAATAACATAACTATTTTCAGCCATACAATTATCCAAAATGATTCCAAAAGACTCATGATGAAAAATCAGAGAAAGGAACGATCACATCTGAATGCAGATAGAAGTATTTTTACTTAATTTTTAAAATGTTTTTAATCCTTTTTTTCACAACATAATTATAACCTACATCATCAAAGCACTTGCTGTCTAAGGGAGAAAGCAAGGGCTTGAGGGAGGCAGACATTTTGGAAATCAAAATTTTAAAGTAATATTAAAAATTGTTTTACATAATTGGAAAAATGTTCAAATCTCTCTCAAAACAAACAAAAACATATTTTTCTTGGCTAGAGATCTTACGTTCTCTTTTTAACATTGCTTTTTGCTTCTGTTCTTCCAAATTATTCTTGCCTACAATAAGGCATCAATTACTTTTTTTTTTTTTTTATTTAATAGCCTTTAATTTACAGGATATATACATGGGTAACTTTACAGCATTAACAATTGCCAAACCTCTTGTTCCAATTTTTCACCTCTTACCCCCCCCACCCCCTCCCCTAAATGGCGGGATGACAAGTAGACGTTAAATATATTAAAATATAAATTAGATACACAATAAGTATACATGACCACATTATTTTGCTGTACAAAAAGAATCAGACTCTGAATTATTGTACAATTAGCTTGTGAAGGAAATCAAAGATGCAGGTGTGCATAAATATAGGGACTGGGAATTCAATGTAATGGTTTTTAGTCATCTCCCAGAGTTCTTTTTTTGGGTATAGCTAGTTCAGTTCATTACTGCTCCATTAGAAATGATTTGGTTGATCTCGTTGCTGAGGATGGCCTGATCCATCAGAACTGGTCATCATCTAGTATTGTTGTTGAAGTACATAATGATCTCCTGGTCCTAAGGCATCAATTACTAAACTGTTCTCTCTTTTTCTTCTTGAGAAAGATTTACTACTGTGGATTAAGTTTTTTCTGTTCTGAAATGATCTCTGCTGGGCAGGCCTCAAATTCTTCAGTTTGTGTCTTTTTGACTTCTTTCAAGAACCTTGATTTTCTTTTGAACTAGTCAGGAACATCCTGCTGTGCTTCCAGGCTCTCTTGGACCTATCTAAGCTTCTCTGCTTCATCACTTGCTGATTCTGTTTCCTTTGTCTCATTTAGAGACATTTGAACTTGTTTAGATGTGTTGGTGGCCACGTTGTTTTCTTTAATAGTTGTCGGGCTAAGATTTTAATAAAATTCTCTCTCTTCCGAGATCTTTGGTAATTTCATTCTTTTTTGTCTTATTTTCCCATACTTCTTTAATTCTCTCCCTTTGATGGCAGAGTCTCGGTTGCAAAGTTGTTTCAAGCTCTTCTCTCTCTGGGGAATTCACAAAGTGATTTCTTGGGGTGGGGGTGGGGCGGGCTGAGGAGGGGCGGGGGCGGGGCAGTGGCTTCAGCTCTTGGCTGATTTCCTTTGCTTCCACGCTGATGCCCGGCCCCGGTTCCCTCCGATCTCGGCGGCTCATCGCTACTCCGGGCAGAAAGGGCGTGTTTCTCATCCCTTTTTTATCCATTCGCTGCCAGGAGGGGGCGGAGATGAGTTCTGTTGCCACCGAATGACAGGGTGCAGACAGGGCCCACACTGCCGCAGCTCGGCAACTTCCCGGCGGCTTCCGGGGCTCAAACCCGGGGATCGCGCGGCGCCGCCTGCCGGAGGTCAAGGCCCGGGGACGAAAGAGGCACCGAGAAAGAAACACGGATTTGCATTAACCGTCCGCCGGGTCACTGTGGCGTTACCTGGTTATTCTCGTTAGCACGCTTAGCCACAGCGTTCGGGACGCCCCGTTTTCCGTAACCGGCCGTTTCCTGCACGGACGGCGCGGGGCCGAGAGCCTTCGTGTCCTGCGTCAGCTGCATGCTCTGTTTCATTTCCGGCTCAGAGGCCGCACTGAGCGCCAGGATCTGCGGAGGGAAGGTCACGCTCCCTCCGCTCCAGTCTGGGCTTAGACGCGGGAGCTGACCTGGAGGCACTCCCCCTTGCCGAGGGCGTCTGGTTGCGTCACCGATGACGTCACCGAAAAGCGCGGGAGTTCCCCCCTGCCGACGAAGGAAGCGTGGGAGCCTCGGGTTCTGCCGGAGCGCCGGTGACACCGGCGTAGGGTATAGGTCCCAGCCGCGACCTTCCACAGATCAGGGAACGGGCCAAGGGCCTCGGTCCCAGGCCGAACGCGGGCCTCGGTCCCGGGCCGAACGCGGGCCTCGGGCCTCGGTCCCGGGCCGAACGCGGGCCTCGGTCCCGGGCCGAACGCGGGCCTCCGCTCTGCTCCCGGCGTTTCTCCTGGAGTACGGAGCGGACGTCGTAGTGACCGTTCCTTAGCGCTTTGTGAAGCTCCCCGGCTCCCAGGTGCGCGGAGGAACGTCCCCTCACGGACTCGGGCGAGAATCTGCCGGCGAGGACCGCGAGAGACCCCCGTAACCGTAACGCCTCCTTCTCGCTCCCGGAGCTGCCGGAGCAGGCCTCCGTCTCCTGGGGAGTGATCCCCTCTGGCTGCGGCGCTCTCCGGGCAGGGCCCTATAAATCTCCGGCTGCATCCGTGGGGGGGAGGGGAGAGGCAAAGCCGCCGCCTGTGGGAGCCGGGATCCTAGGCCCCTCCCGCGGAAGCCCCCGCTGCGACCCCGGGTCTTGCCAGAAAGCGGAACCGCCTCCGCCTGACCCGCCTTAGGAAGACCCCGAGACCCTCCGACGAGGCAGAGTCCCGGGCACCGGGGCCCTTCTCGGCCCTGAGACACTGAGGCGGGACTCAGACACCGGGACACGTGCTCCGTGAGGGCGAAGGAAGGACCACGGTCCTCTTGGTGTCCGGCTTGCAGAGTCCCAGGCGGGACTGGGGGAATTGTGACGTCCCGGGGTCCATAACCTTGGGGCCGTGGCCCAGAGTTTTTAATTCCAGCTTCTCCTCGAAACAAAGGCATATTTTTCACTTAAAAATTCCCCGCCCTTATGGGAGCCGTGACATCCACCGTCTCCTTTGGTAAAGGGGTGACTAAGAAGCCCGATGCGTCAGTCGTGGCGGGAGAAGCGCCCCGGATCCCGACGGAGTACAACGGATTCTTTGTGAAGTCTTGCTGGTTAATTAGAGAGCCTCAGAGGATGATTACAGCGGCTTGAAATGCAGGCAGCTCTGATGGGCAGCCATTTCAGATTATAGGGAATGACCAGTCTTGCGCCCAAAGGACAGCGAAGGCGGCACTCTTCCCTTTCTCGTTCGTGGGTGGGCGGGTACAGAAGGTCTCTGGACGCCATCTCTCTTATTTGCTGCCTCGATTTTTCTTTTATTTGCTTTGTTTTTTTGGTTTTGCGGAACAGTTTTTCTTTGAGACGCCAGAAGGGTATTGTGAAAGGACCTGTAAAAATACACACAAGGTATTGAAAACATTGCATAAAACTTAGAATGAAAGAATAAAGAATAGTGTGCAGTAAATATACCTAAGTAGCAATACAGTCATCAGTTGCCTTCAATTAAAAGCAAAATTAAGATGGAATTTAAAACGTTGCATTTACCATATTTATCTCATGAAATCTTACTGCCTCAATTCTTCTAATTAGGTTGATCTGAATTGATTTTGAGTGGCAAAGTTAACTCCTATTTCTGTTACTTTACAGTCTACAAAGGACAAGACCAAGTACTAAAGTACTCAGACCAATCAGTCAAGCATTTATTGACCACCTTTTGTGTACACAGTACTGTATTAGACACGTTAGTGGGGTTGCCAACTCGACAGACTGTATTACTATATACAGAACATACATGGTGAGAAACATGCAAAGAAATATGTCTTGAGTAGAACATTAGGTGATGGGTAGGATCTGGATTGGTGGAGAAGGGGAGTGAAGACCTTGCAGGTAAGGAACAAAGTGCAAGTAAAGGGATGAAAATGCACAGGGATAATTAGTTAGCCAGCTTAATTGGAGCAAGAAGTTTTATGCTTACAGGTCATCAAAGAGCATATTGAAGAAAGGGGAGAGAGGGCCTGGAATAGAACTCCTAGATTCTCTAGGGAGCGGGGAGCATGGTCTCCACAAAGGAGGAGTGACTTGATCAAAATAATTCATTTAGGAGAATTAATTTTCTAGTTTGTGGAATGTATTGGATCACGAAGACATGGGAAAGAGACCAATCTGAATCTCTTGTGATAGTTAATAGCTAAGAATTTGAATTATGGAATAGAAATAAGGCTTTTATTAAGAAATAAAATATAACTAGAAAGAATTAACAGGATATGCTAAGAATAGAGGAGGGAGTCAAAGGTCACCCATTTTTGGAACTGGGAACATGATGAAATTAAAAAAAAAAAAACTACAACAACCACAATAGCTCCTGGTTTTTGATTCTTGAATATTTACAAAGTGCTTCATATATATTATCTCATTATCTCCTGATATTATATATATATATATATATTATCTCACCCATAACAACCCTGTGATGTTGGTACTATTATCCTCATTTTTATTTATTTTTTTGTTTTTGCAAAGCAATTGGGGTTAAGTGATGTATCCAGTGTCACTCAAATAGTGTCAAGTGTCTGAAAATTTGAATTCAGGTCCTCCTGACTCCAGTGCTTTCCATTGTACCACCCAGCCACTCCCTTTTATCCCCATTTTACAGAAGAGGGAAACAGTTACCAAAATGTTAAGTGAGTTGGCTAGAATCACATAGCTGGTTAATATTTGTGGCCAGATTTGTACCCAGGTCTTAATGACCCCAAAGTCGGTGCCCCACCTACCTAACCATTGGTGGAAAGGGTTAAATTAGAATATGGAGCATAAATTCGTTTTGCATGTGTTGATTAGGAGGTGACAGGAGGTCCTTTGAGTGGAAATGTGCAGTAAGTACCTGGAGTTGTGTGAGGAGAGTTCAGGATGTGAATCATTAGTGTGGGCGGCTGTGAAAGCTGCGCTTAGTCTGGTGCAGTAGGCTCTAATTGGCCTCCATTCCTCAAGTCTCTTCCCACTCCCATCCATCTTCCCCACGGCTGCCAAATTGATTTTCCTGAAGCTCAAGTCTGACCATATAACCCCCCTTTATTCAGAAAACTCCCATGGTTCCCTGTGACCTCCTGGATCAAATGTAAAAGCCTCCATTTGGCATTTAAACTCTTGACATGGACCCCTTTCTCTCTTTCCAGTCTTGCTCCTCACGCTCCCCTCCTTTCCCAGCCCAGTGCTAGTTCCGTTGTGCCACAGGGTCTTCCTATTGTCAAGAACAGATTTCTAAGGGTTTTGTTTTTACCATTTTTTCTCTTAACTTTGAGTGGCATTTTTTATTGGAAAGATTTTACTGTCACAAATATTCTCATGGCCATTTGTTGTCTATGTGAGTGCAGCATTCAGCATATTTTCCCTAGGAAAAAAAATAATTACTGCTTTTCTCTTTCTGCCTTCAGTATGACCTATAAAGTCACCAGGGTCTTAATGACTCAGTAAATTATTAAGGTTTTTTTTGGTTTGTGAGAGAGAAATACATTCATTACAAATGAGAAAGTATTTCTTTTTAGAAATTGGAATTTATAGTTCCCATTACTTCTAGGAGATTGCAGATCCCATAGGAATAATAGCAGACCAAAGTTCTTTGTTGGAAGTCCTATCTAGCACCCCAATGGTTCCGGGGGGCAGCCCTTGCCAGGAGTGACTTTAGTCCTCCCTGCTGGGTGCTCTGATATACTGTACTGGTGGTACTTCAGAAGAAAAGGCCAAGTTGATTTTCTTTGGAGTCATTTGTCTACCATTGTTGAAGACCAGTGGTCATCATAAACATCGGGATGTCCAGAGGAAGTCAGCTCCCTGCCTTCTCGTTTGTCCTTGTTCCTTCCTGTTTGCCATGATGGAGGCCCACTGAGCAGAACCTGATGATTGTGACACCTCCCAGGGAAGCGTTTGCACGCCTTGCATCCTCCGACAGACTGGAAGTTCCTTGAGGGAAGGCGTTGTTTCATTTGTCCCTGCGTTCACGGGAGCCAGCGCAGCATCTGCCACAGTACATATCAGAGTGAAATGGAGGGGTCAGGATGCTGGCTGCCACAAAACTTACTGTTGTATCACCAGAGTTCTCCCAGTTGGGCTACACACTGTGAACAACACACCCGAATTGTAAGACATAGGCAGTGCTGGAATCAAAGGGGAGTTGTGTGCTGTGATAAAGGAATCAGGGTCACACAACCGAGTCCAAATCCTGGCTCTGCTTCTGGGTAGCTCTGGGAAAGGAACGCTCTCTCTGGCCCTGTTTTCTTGCTAGCACATAGTCAGTGCTTGGTAATTGTTTTCCATTTATTCGTTCATTTACTCATTGGACCAGATAAATCTATGTGGTCACTTCTGCTGAAGTTGCTTAATCTTAAATGAATTGCAATTAGTTATGTAAAAGAACTGTTTTAAAGACACCATGAGGGAGGTGATGGTCCCAGTATTCTCTGCAATATTTGCAATATTGCGTTCAGTTCTTGGTGACACATTTTTGGGAAGGTTCCAGCCAGAGGAGGTCAGCCAGGCTGGGTGAGGGACCTCTGGAGAAGAGAAGACTCATTGTTCTTGACATTTGGTCGTGTCCAATTGTTCTTGACCCCATTTGGGCTTCTCTTGGCAAAGATAGTGGAGTGGTTTGCCATTTCCTTCTCCAGTTCATTTTACAGATGAGAAAGTTGAGGCAAAAAGGGTGAAGTGAGTTGCCCAGGATCACCCAACCAATAATTGTCTAAGGCTGGATTTGAACTTGGGAAGATAAGTCTTCCTAACTCTGGGCCAGCCTCTCTATCTGCTGTTGCACCCAGAGAAGACTCAGGAGGGACATAATGACTATCTTGAAATGTTTGAATAACAGTCACATGAAAAATCACCAAGACTTGTTTTGTCTGTCCCCAGAGAATTTGGAATAATGAGTGAAAATTGCAGGTTTAGGTTTAATGAAGTGGATTGGGTGGGCTCAGAAAGGAGTGGGTATCTATTAATTAGAAGTCTTAAAGCAAAAGATATTATAGAGAGAATATCTTTGGGAGTGTTTGTAGACTTAGAAGACTTGAGATCTCTCTCCAAGAAGGTATATGAAGAACACCATACCAACAGCCCAAGTGCTGCACTATCACCCGAGACAGGAATAGAAACAGAGAGAGGATTCTCATGTTGGAGTCTCTGGACAATTGATGGAAATTCATGGATAAGAACTGCAAGAAAGGAGACATCAAAAGAAATTGTGATTTCCATACATACCATGTAGGTATACGGGAGTATTAGTCATTTATCATCCAGTTATGGAGTTCACCAATTTTATTTTTTTTAAATGTCCTAATGATCATTCCATTAGGAATATGCCATTCCACATTCATTTCTGAAAGATATTAATGCAAATAGTGCTAATCAATATAGTTCTAATGTGTACCTATCGATTATCATTATATGTGTGTGTATGAGGGTGTGTGTATATATGCATGTTCTTTGTCATGACATGTTCCACTTACTTGTTGTTTTTAATAGAAATGTAGTTTTCCATTGCATCATTATTCTGCATTTTCCTTGGTCCTTCCCAAGTAGTTGAGCATTTGGGCTATTTCCAGATTTTTGCTATTATAGATAGAGTTGCTATGAACATCTTTCTGCAAATTACTTTCTTTTTTGCTTTTGAATTATTTCCTTGGGGTAAAATCCCCAAAGTGGAATCACTGAGCCAAAGGGTAGGAACAGTTCTTATAGCTCTTGTTACATGTGGTCAAATTGCTTTCCAGAAATATTGAACCAATTTTTATTGCCACCAGCAAAGTATAAATGTACTTGTTGACCCAGAACTCTGCCAACACTGAATGTTAGAATTTTAATTTATTTTCAGTGATTTAATAAGTGTATAATGGTACCAGTATATATAGATTATTCCATAATGCCTTAAATTTGTTCTAGTTTGCATGTTTTTAATTGCTGTTGGGACTGAATTTTTGAATGTAAAGACCTTACTGAATTTATTTTTTCTTATGTAAATTGGTTTTAAATTTCTTTGATCACTTAGTTAGTGGAATTTGAGCATTAACCACATACTTTTGCATCAGTTCTTTGTGTATTTTGGAAAGGAAGCTTTTATCGGTTAGATTTGTTGGGTGTTTTTGAGCGTCTTTTATTTTACTTTTTATATAGCATCTTAGATTCAGAAATTTAAATTTTATACATACTTATATATACCCATCTTATTTTAAATTATATCCTTTATTTCTTTAGTACTCAAAAATTTATCTACTGTTCATAGTGGGAATAAATATTCTACTCTGCAAATCTTTTACTCATCTGGAATTTTTGCAGGATATTAGAATAGCTGGATTTATATAGTACATTTGTATTTCAATTAATTCGCCTCCATTTTGATATATAGTTTTAACACAAAAATACTAAATAGCATTTTTCTTCATTTTAAGGCTCCTTATGGTTCATCAGACAACCAGATCACATTGAATAAAGTGCTGAACTTGTATTTGGGAAAACCTAATCTCAGCTATCCACTAGCTGAGTCACTCTGGGCAATTAACCTCTCTTAGTCTCAGTTTCCTATCCTGTAAAAAGATGGGGAAGGATTCTGGGAAGATGGTGGAGTAGGTTGGTAAAATTAAGTTCTCCTGATTTTTCCCCCACATATAGAATGAATTTGCACGTCAGGTTGCACATAGACTGGTGAAAAATCAAGAAGATTTGGGACAGTACTGGGTTCTCTGGATACAGATCTGAAGAAAGACTCCAGGCTGGGGACTAACCTGTCTGAAGTGCAAACAGCTCGCGACTTTCTCCTCAGAAACCTCAAGTGGGGACCCCTTGGACTAGCTGGGTATGGAAGAAGCCTCAGCAGGAACCACAGAGACTTTCACCTCCCAGACTGTTTGTGTTGTCAGGGTCTGATTCTGGGAAGTCTGAGGGAAGGCTGATTGGGAACATCAGGCCCAGCTGTGCTTTATGAGGAGGCCCTGGGTGAGCAAGAACTAGCATGCCTGGAATGAAGAAGCAGCAGGGCAGGGATGCTGCTGGATGGGGGCACTTGTGGGAAGGTAGAGCTCTTGTTTGGGGTACCTAGTCAGAGTGGAGAGCTAAAGGGAAGCTTGAGGCACCATCCCCCCATCCCATGATTAGAGGTGCTTACACTGATATCTCTTATTTTTAACAAAGAAAAAAACTCCACTATTGAAACATATGGGAACAGAGGAGGCCACTTTAGTTTAAAAAAAAAAAAAAAAGCTTCTATCCCAGAGAGTAACATTAAATGATTCTCTGTCCTGAGAGAATTTGTAGAACTCAAAAAAGAATTTAAAAATCAAATGAGAGACATTGAAAAAAAATTAAAAATAAATTAAAACTGTCCAAGAAAAACAAGAAGTTTATGGGGAAAAAATTAACCAACTAGAATAACAGGTAGAGTCCCAGAGATGAAAATAATGCTTTGAAAATTAAAATTGGGCAAAAGGAAGCCAGTAAAGCTATAATAGACCAAGAAATAACAAAATATAAAGAATGAGAAAATAGAATATAATATAAAACATTTTGTAAGAAAAATGACAGATCTGAAGAATAGATTGAGAAGAGAAAATATAAGAATAATTGGACTGCCAGAAAATTGTGACCAAAAAGAGAACCTTAACACAGTAATGCAGGAAATAATCCAAGGAAATTGTCCTGGAGTGATAGAACATGTGGGGAAAGTAAAAATAGAAAAAAATTCACTGATCTCCACTTCAAAGAGATCCTATGTAGTAAACACACAGGAATAATATTGCCAATTTTCAAAACCCGAGATCAAGAGAAAAATTTGCAAGAAACAAGAAAAAAAAAACAATTCAAATATGCTGGAACTACAATTAGAATTGTATAAGACTAATCAGCAGCTGCATTAAAAGACCACGGGTCCTGGAATCATATTTACCAACAATCAAAAGAACTAGACCTGTGGCCAAAAATATCATATGCAGCAAAATTATAATCCTAAATGAGAAAAAAATGGGCATTCAACCAACTTGCAGATTTTCAGGAATATCTATTAATCAACCAAACCCAAACTTAATAGAAAATTTTACATAGAAGAGCCAATATGAAAGATCAATTTTAAGAAAGTAAACATGGACAAAAACTATTTTTGGATCTAGACAAACATGGACAAATTATGTGGGGGGAGGGGGGTGGAGGTACAGAGGAAGAATAGACTCACAGGCATTAAGAGGGGGAAAGAGGACTTGTGTAATTCCAAAAACCTACTTACATGTGGAATGGGTTCACTAGGTAACGATACTACACATATACCATAAAGGATATAGCATGCTCCAAAATGTATAAAGAAATAAGGAGGGAGGAAGGGGTGGATAGGGAAGAAAAGAGTGAAGAAAGAAGACAAGGGAAGGATCCTTCCGTTAGGGGAGGTTAAGTAAAAGCAAGGCAAGTTATGGAGCAGAATTTGATTAAAGAGGCAGTAACAATAGGAAAGACCTGTGTATATGTGGGGTGGATAAGGGTGTGAATGTATGTATGTATCTATATATGTATTCATAAATATATATTTTTCTTAAATGTAGCTTCCTTGGGAGTGGTGGGGAGAATGAAAGTGGAGGGAAAGAACAAAGGTGAGGTTAGGGTTAGAGGAACTGAGAATCAAAAAACAATTTATAAGGAAGTAAAGAATATTCATGAATATAATTTCTTCTAATATATATATATATATGCTTTCTTGATCTGGTAATTTTATTTTATTTTTGGGGGGGACTCAAACTTTATTTTTTTAATAACTTTTTATTGCCAGAACCTATGCCAGGATAATTTTTTACAACATTATCCCTTGCACTCATTTCTGTTCCAATTTTTCCCCTCCTTCCCTCCACCCCCTCCCCCAGATGGCAAGCAGTCCTATACATGTTAAAGAGGTTACATTATATCTTAGATACAATATATGTGTGCAGAATAGAACATTTCTCTTGTTGTTCAGGGAGAATTGGATTCAGAAGGTATAAATAACCCGGGAGGAAAAACAAAAACAAGCAGTTTACATTCATTTCCTAGTGTTCTTCTTTGGGTGTAGCAGCTTCTGTCCATCATTGATCAATTGAAACTGAATTAGGTCTCTTTGTCAAAGAAATCCACTTCCATCAGAATACATCCTAATACATTACTGTTGTTGAGGTATATAATGATCTCCTGGTTCTGCTCATTTCACTCAGCATCAGTTCATGTAAGTCTCTCCAAGCCTCTCTGTATTAATCCTGCTCGTCATTTCTTACAGAACAATAATATTCCATAACATTCATATACCACAATTTACTCAACCATTCTCCAATTGATGGGCATCCATTTATTTTCCAGCTTTTAGCCAGTACAAAGAGGGCTGCCACAAACATTTTGGCACATACAGGTCCCTTTCCCTTCTTTAGTATCTCTTTGGGGTATAAGCCCAGTAGAAACACTGCTGTATGCACAGTTTATGATAGTAATTTATTTTTATATATTCTGAATCCTCCCTAATGTTCTGCTGGGCCCATGACAATGTTCTCTTTTATTTTGCTTTATTTTGTTTATTTCTTTTTTGTTTTCCTTTTTTCTTATTCTGCTTTTTCAGAATTTTCTAATTCTCTTTCCCAGAGAGCCAAAAATTTACCTCTATATAATTTACACCCATTACTCCTATTTTGTCTGGGATCAGAGAGAACAAGTCTATGTTTCCTTCTTTTCAACAGTCATCCAAATAACTAAATAAAAAAAATAGTTGGTATGATTTAAAAAAAAAAACGATGAGATTGAAATTTAAGATCTGTTTAGCCTCAAATCTATAGTCTTATGATTATACATTAAGTTTTTAATAGTAATTTGAATCTATTTTAAAAATCTCTAGTCTATTCTTTTTCATTGTTCTTAAAGCAGTATTTTAACATTGACAATTATCACTTAGGGGAAGTCCTTGACCATTTCTTTTATTGTTTTAAATGCTTGTTTGAATTCTGACCCACTCACTTTTACATATCATTTCATTATTTGTTTGTAAGGGTCTTTTAGTTGGTATTGCAGTGAATGTATCTAAGCAACTTCCAGAGTATTGTTGTCTTTACTTTATTCATTCTTCTTTGCCAAGGGCAAAGCGTCTCCATTTATTCATGTCCTCTTTTATTTTTCCTGTTAGGACTTTCTCATTTCCTTTGAATAAATCTTATTTCTCCAGATTAAATTGATACTTACAGATTTAATTATTTTTCTTGCTACTATAAACAGAATCTCTTCTTATTTTGCATTTTCAAGCTATGTACCCCGAATGTATAGAATGTGGCGGATTGCTGTTGCTTTTCCACATATTGATGTAGACTGTTATTCCAATTTAGCCCGTGACTTCTGGATATGGTTCATAGTCTTTTTCTTCATCTCATTCTCTATCATGCTCAGGAACTCTAATTTTCATAGGATTGATATAAACTAGTATCTTTTGGGGGTAAAGTCTCAAACCCTGAGAGAAGCACACCTTTCCCATACAACACCCTTCCCAAGATAAGTAATCTCATTCAATTGGAAATCTCTGCCTGAGACATAGTCAATGTCCTCTATTGAGTGGCTCAAACTCTCCCCAGCTCCAGGCCATCAATGGCCAGATATAACTGGCGGTTTGTCAACCCATCTTTGCAGAAGTCCTAACAGGATTTTGCCCACTGATGAAGATATTTTCTTCTCAGTGTAAAACCATCTTTGCAAAAACTATCCTGCCAGGATTCTTTGCCTACTAAGAGAGCTATCATCTTAGTGCAAATAAATCCCATTCTTGCCACAAACCTCCTGCCTGTATTGATTAGAGTTTGTGAATTCTTTTGCAAAAACCTGCACAACAGGCCAAGGGGATCCCATTGCTGTTAGGGAATCTCTTACCCTCACTTCTCACACTTCATCAGAATCACAGAATTTGGGGTTGGGAAGGAACCTCAGAAACTATTCCAACCTACTCCCAAAAAGGAATTTTTATCACATCCAGACATTGCTTAGAGACTCTCACTTTAATCTTAATATGCTTCCAAGGCAGCATATTCCACTTTTGAGAAGCTATAGTTCTAAGGACTTTTTTTCCCCTTGACATCAAGCCTTAAGTTCATGTTTTTCCTCCTCATCAAAGTTGTTTCCCTTTAGGTCTTCAGAATTTCATTTTTGAACATTTCCCTCTTCCTCCTTCTCTCTCAACTGCCCTTTATAGAATTTCTTTAGCCTTCCTCTGAACACTTTGATATTTAATATTCCGGATTTATTTAGATTTTTTTTTGACTAGGTGAAAGAGGAGATTCTTTGCCTTCGTTGCTACCTAACTTTAATCACTGAATTGGTATAGTCTCAGTCAAACCTGTTAAAGACCTTAATTTACAAGGCCAAGATCTCCCCCTGCATCTGGGGCCACCTCCAGTCATCCTGATCTATCCCTGGCCCCTGCATCCAGATGGCTGTGGAGAGGAAAGGGAGACAGGTGACCTTGCCCAGCCCTCACTCATTCAAATCCAATCCACTTGTGTGTCGTGGCATCCCCTCCCTGATGTCATGTTCCTCTTGGAGAAGGAAGGACAAACAACAATAACAACATTGAATCAAGCTTGACTTTCCTGTCCTAATATATCTCAAACTCTTTTCCCTCCAAGGTTCCCATTATTTTTATCCCAACAACTAGTTCTTCCTTGATAGTGAGAATCAGATTCATAATAGACTTGGCCCTTGTTAATTCTTTTACCATTGAAGAGGGTAATCACCTTTAAGGCACATAAAGAAATTATTAGTTTTCTGCTTCTGGCATAGAGAAAAGTAATACAGATGCTTGGGTTTTTATTACTGCTATACCTTTTATATGTTATGCTTTCTTGGCAAATGTGTGTTGTTGTTTGTCCTTCGTTCTTTTTTTTTAAAAATGTTTTATTTTTTTGATTATAAATGTACATTAACTTTTTAAATACATATTTCTTCATGAATTATATATATATATATATATATATATATATATATATAAATCAGAGCAAAAGGGAAAAACAATGAGAGAAAAGAAAAAACTAGAAAAAATAGTGAACATTGCATATATTGACTTACATTCAGTCTCTATAATTCTTTTTCTGGATGCAGATGGCATTTTCTGTCCAAAGTCTATTGGGATTGCTTTGGATCACTGAACCACTGAGAAGAACCAAGCCTTTCATAATTGATCATCACACGTTCTTGCTGTTAGTGTGTATGATGGATTCCTGGTTCTGCTTGTTTTGCCAAGCATCAGTTCATGTAAATCTTTCTAGGCCTTTCTAAAATTAGTTTTTTCATCATTTTTATAGAACAATAATATTCCATAATATTCATATACTATAACTTGTTCAGCCATTCCCCAACTGATGGGCATCCACTCATTTTCCAGTTCTTTGCTACCACAAAAAGAGCTGCTATAAACATTTTTGTACATGTCCTTTATGATTTTCCTGAGATACAGCCTGTGTAGTTTGTCCTTACTTCTGGAAGAGGATCATGACATAGGGAGGTGGTACCCATGATATGCAAGTAAACTGTATTGAACAAGTAAACTATTGAAGTGAGGGAGAGCTGGGCAAGGTCCCCTGCCTCCCCTTCTCCTCCAGAGCCATCAGGGTCCAGTGGCCAGAGAAAATGCCAAGATCCAAGAGATGTGGAATATCTTGTTTAAGGAACAGCATCATAGCACCACAGAGTTAGGGCCAGACAGGACATTAGAGGCAGCCATCTCATCTGATCCCCTCATCTTTGTTGTTCAGTTGTGTACAACTCTTTGTGACCTTATGGATCATACTGTGCATGGGGTTTTCTTGGCAAAGACACAGATTATGACTTGATTCCTAAACTTTTAATTTTGTTTGGATGGTTTGACAAAAGTGCTTCTTTTTCTACTGCTTAAACTATATTTGAATTTTGAGTTTTATCCTAAATCTTAGTAATTCCTATGAAGCTAAATTTGCTTCTTTGCATCAAAGCTTTCATTTCACCTTACTTATTGTCCATTTTTTTGTGCATTTGTGTTTAGAT